>NW_016107320.1:6606193-6665547 GCF_001604975.1 Cebus imitator
AAAAAAAAAAAAGCAGCTGAGAGCTTGGTGGGGAAAAAGCTATTACAGAAGTAAATGCACAACTTGTATAATAACAGGCCACGTTACATATGAAATTTCTGTGGAAAAAGAATAAGGGATATAACCACATTTCTATTGGGGTTGGGTTCATAGAGGATATTTTCTACAGCCCAAATCCAGATACAGAGTCTGAAATATGTGGAGTAGGATGGACAAGAGAAAGTAAGTCTCCTGAATTGGTTTTTTTCCCCATCATTTCACATCTCTTTTTGCCTTTGCTGTCACATTTATTGAGCTTCTTTATGGCGGCCCATTTGTGTTCTTTCGTTAGTATATGTCTTCAGTTGCTTAACAGATTTCTCTTTGAGGAAGCTGAGATTATGGGGGAGGGTTTGAGAGCAGCAATAAAAGCACTTAGCAGGAAAATAACAACCTATGGGAGCCTGTGTATTATAGGAGCCTTACAGACAGCAAGGGTACATGAGGTCCACTTTGAGATGGCTAAGGTGGGCTTCGTGGAGAAGAAAGGGCATAGGCTCAGCTAAGAAATTTCTTCTGTATCCACTGTTATGTTCTGAGTCAGCAGCTGTCAGGTACAGAGGTTTTGTAGCTGTACTCTCTTCTCTACCCTGTGGCAGGGCAGATGTGGTATCCAGGGTGACCTGGCTTCAGGGCACCAATTTAGAACTCATATGATGGTCCTTGGCAGGTGCATGGCAATGTAATCCATTCAATCACATTGCACGGTGAAAAGTCACTGCATGTGCTACAGCAGAGAATGAGCTCCACCTGAGAAATAGCCTGTATCTGCTTATCCTGACTGATTAACAATTTATGCTGCGTGAGTAGAAAATAATGTTGATCTCATTCACTTTATTGCTTGCAAAATCATAGCAGTGACTGTGGGCTTTTTGCTTAAACATTTATATTGGTAGGCATTTTTGTGTTTTCACATGGCTGCATGAAATGAACAGGCACTTTTCTAATATTAACATACAGTGGATAAACAATTGTATGTTTCTAAGAGCCACATTTCTGTTAGAATTAGCCATATAATGCCAATGACTAATGAATTCAGACACTTAATTAATATTGAAGTTTGGGAAACCGTCATTTCCGCTGGGCTGAGAATTAGAGTCAGGAGTAAACCTTCCTATCCCCCTGTCCTACACATTCATTTACTCAGCAATGTGTGCCTATCATATGCCAAGATAGTATAATGTATATATTTTATATTACATATAGTATAGTATAATACCTATTGGCACATATATATGTTATATATATTTTGTCATCAGTACTAATAGGTTTATAGGCAACAGCAATTCAGTGTGGCAAGTTTTATGACAGGGCCATACACAGGATGCTATGGAGCATGAAAAGGAGGGAGTCCCTGAGAACATGCCATTGAAGCTGAGTTCAAATGGAGAGGTAGGTATGAGCTGGTTGTTAGAATGTTTGTGTCACCCCAAAATTCATGTGTTGAAACCCTAAGTAGCCTTCTCAAAACTCTTCAAAAGCCCCTAGTGTGGCTATTTTTGGAGATGGGATATCTAAAGAAGTAATTAAGTTTAAGTGAGGTCATGAGAGTGGGGCCCCAATTCAACTGCATTAGTGCCCTCATAAGAAGAGATAGCAGAGAGCCAGCTCTCTCCCTCTCTGAACACACACACGCACAAACATGAGGCCATGTGAGGACATGGCAAGAAGGCGGCTGTCTGTAAGTTGGGAAGAGAGCCCTCACCAGAAACTAAATTTGCCAGAATCTTAGACTTTTAGCCTCCAAACTGTAAAGAAATAAATGCCTGCTGCTTAAGCTACCAAGCCTGGGGTATTTTGTTATGGTAGCCTCAGCAGACTCCTATAGTGATAAACTCTGCATATGGAGGAGTTGAAAGAGAGAGACAGAGTAGATGGTAATTTGGGCAGAGGGAGAATTACCTGTAAATTCAAGGCAAAGTAAATAATTCTTCTTTAACTGTTTGTCAGTCAATCAGGAGATAAGTTCATACTAAATATTTTAAACAGAGGATAATTAGCCCAGAGAAATGGTTTCTGGTAAATGTCTTAAGGGCAAGGTAGGTCATAAAATACCCTCTGGTGGTATTTTATAATCTGAAAACCATTTTAATCTACCTTTTACAACCTGGATGCTCCAGACTTCTCTGCTGCCTCAGAATTTAAGAACTGACCCATGACAAAAACTGATCTTTTGTCTAGAATCCTCTAGATTCCAGTACAGCTGAGCAGCTGTGAAGCCTCTAAATTTGCAACTTGGTTTCTTTTCAACTCAGTAGAGTGCCTCAGCCAGAACCAATCCTCAGGTGGATTTTAGAACTGTTCAATGTTCCCAAGAAAAGAAAATGGCTGGCGATTGTCAACTCTCCCAGGAAAGGCTCTTTGTTTTTTTTTTGGCGTCTCGCTCTGTCACCCAGGCTGGAGTGCAGTGGCATGATCTCACCTCACTGCAACCTCTGCCTCCTGGGTTCAAGTAATTCTCCTGCCTCAGCCTTTTGAGTAGCTGGGATTACAGGTATGTGCCACCATGCCCAGCTAATTTGTGTGTGTGTGTGTGTGTGTGTGTGTGTGTGTGTGTGTGTGTGTGTGTGTGTGTGTGTGTATCTGAGATGGAGTCTCACTCTGTAGCCCAGGCTGGAATGCAGTGGCATGATCTCGGCTCACTACAACCTCCACCTCCCAGGTCCTGGTTCAAGCAATTCTCCTACCTCAGCCTCCCAAGTAGCTGGGATTACAGGCACGAGGCATCATGCCCAGCTAATTTTTGTTTTTTTTAGTAGAGACAGGGTTTCACCATGTTGGCCAGTCTGGTCTTGAACTCTTGACCTCCTGATCTGCCTGCCTCGGCCTCCCAAAGTGCTGGGATTACAGGCGTGAGCCACCACGCCTGGCCTAATTTTTGTATATTTAGGAGAGATGGGATTTCACCATGTTGGCCAGGCTGGTCTCAAACTCCTCAAGTGACCTCAAGTGATCCACACACCTTAGCCTCCTGAAGTGCTGGGATTACAGTCGTGAGGTACCACACCCATCTGGAAAGGCTCTTTTGACTCTGAAATCTTAGTTCGTCTTAGTCCTCATTGACTTCACAGCTCTCTGGTATCTTTAAGTATATTATTTTTGTAATTCATATGCTTTTTTCACTAGTTCCTAGTAGGAACATTGATCCACCATACCCAATTTTATGTTTCTGAGAGGTGAAGCTCATTTTCTGTTAAAGAGAAAGAGAAAAGCGAATTCTGAAACAGTTAAAGGTGCCTATAAACCAGTAAGTTTATTTTAGATACCAAGCAAAATTCCAGAACTTATTATTTATAAGGCAGATAAGGAGAGTTATTATAAAGGGCAGAGTAAAAAAGTCTAACATAGGATTATCGAGAACATATCATCACTAAATATTTCTGTTTTTTGACAAGGAAAATAGGTAATGTCTATCTGAAATTCAAAAAGACATTTGACAAAGTTTTTCATAATATCCTTATTGTTGATATAATGGGATGTGAGGTTAATACTAACACATTGAGATGGATTTAAAGAGCAAAAGATTTTAGTCTATAATTTTTTTAAAGAGAATGGTGTGAATTTGAAGACATGTTTCTGTGAGTAGAGTACAAAGCTTGTTATCAAGGACACTGGGTGGATTTTAATCAATGAATTTGCTAGAGACAGAGAGAGCACACAGGTCACGTAAAGTTGGAGAGAATGCCAGTAAATTGAAAGACAGAATTAAGAGCCAAGATATTTTCAGTAAGCTGCAAGAAATAACAATTAATGGGTATATATAATACTTAATGTCATATCTTACATTTGGATAAAAGAAAAACTGTTAAAAAACAGGCTGAGAAAGACATGGCTTAATAAGAATACATGTTTAAAAAAGCCTTAGGAATTATTGTTGGCTTGAACTCAGAATGAGTCAACAGGGTGACATGGCCAGCAAGAAGGCCGGTGGGATTTGCAGCAACACTGAGAGGGGCACAGGGTGCAGGTTGAATATATTGCACTGGTGAGTGCATCATACTGCATGGGCACGTGCTGTTGCATTCTGTTCTGAGCATCATACCCTAGGAAGAAGGACCATATACGAAGCTTGCCAGAGGAGAGTAACTAGGAGATAAAGCATGGGAGGATGTAAAGACGTGTCAGGAAAAGAGCGGAAGGATAGGAGGGTGTCTAACTTGGGTAACAGAGGTTTTGGAAGATGGGAGATATCTTTCACTGTATAAAGGATTACTTTGTTATTGAGGTCAGAGTTAGGACAGAAATAAAGAGAAAAAGCTTATATTTCTAAAATGCAGAGGAACATTTTCAAAATAGTGATAGGTGTGTGAATTTTGAATGAGACCACTTAGTGTAGTGAAGAAGATCTAGGAATTTTAAATCAGGAAAACATTTAATATTGGACTCCTTTGCCACTTACAAGCTCTATGATGGTACCTAAACTTTTGAACTCTCAGCTTTTTAAATCTCTAAAATAAGAAGAGTAGTACTGTTTTTAAGGGTCATTAATTGATCAAAGGAAATAATTCATGTAAAGTGATTGTCATGGTGTATCATACATTTCTATATGCTTAATATGTGTGAACAGTGTTTAAGTTACTGAGATGTAGTAAGAAAAAAAAGCAAGCACTTGGCTGGGCATGGTGGCCCACGCTTGTAATCTCAGCACTTTGGGAGGTTAAAGGGAGAAGATCACTTGAGGCTAGGAATTTGAGAGCAGCTTAAGCAACAGAGAAAGACCCCAATTCTAAAAAATAAAAAGAAAAAAGAAAAGCACTTGCCCTGTACATTGGCCATAGTTTTATTTCATTAAATAGGAAACTAAACCCCGACTTAGAATTTAGACTTGCTGCCAGAAAGGTAGGTGCCAGGAGAGCTGATGTAATCAAGTGTCACCAATTAGTTTCCACAGATCATGGAAGATGATTCTAGGAAATTTTAAAATGCCATTTTTACCTAGATCTGCTTAAATGAACTTGTGCTATGAGTTTAGGAATCATCAGTTCATTTATTCCTTCTAGGTGGCCAGTGTTTTAACAAAATTACACATGTGTATGCAAGTAGGCATCCTGGATTTGGTGAGCACGCACAATTTAAAATATTCTACTCTTTGTTCCTCAACATATATTATCTTTGTCAGATTTGGCTGGAAAATATAACCACAGTTTATGTATGTCACGTTCTTGTGGTACTAAGATTGTCAAAATTCTTTTCTGTTAAGAAGCATGGTTCAAATCTACTGTGAGGTAGATACTCACAAGTTCTGCAAAGATTGATATGATGTATGGAAAGGATATAGGGCAATGGTAACTTGAAACTGCTGTTGGGAGAGTAGATTGGAATATCTATTGTTTTACTGTTCTAAATGTTCTCATCACACAAAAAATAAAAGTATGTAAGATGATGGATATGGTAACTATTGTGATTTAATTGTTCTACAATATATACATATATCAACGCATTGCACACCATAAGTATATACAATGTACACTTGTCAATTAATTATAAAAGAAAAATGTTGGCAGGAAATATTGTTTTTTAATTGATATATACAATATGATTCTACTTATATAAAGATACAGCTGTGAATCAATACTTAGGTCTATGGGTTTTAAAATATGGAGGCAAGACTTATCTCTTGTCATTTTGTAATTGACATCCTAATAGATGGAAGGTGATACCTCATTATGATTTTGATTTAAATTTTCCTGATGAATCATGATGCTGAGCATTTTTTTCATATACCAGTGGGCCATCGGTATGTCTTGTTTTTGAGAAAGGGCTCAGTTCCTCTGTCCATTTTTTAATCCGTTTATTTAATTTTTGCTATTAATTCTAAGCATTCTATGAGTTTCTTTTATATTTTGGGTATTAACTTCTTATCAGACATACGGTTTAGAAATATTTTCTCTCATTAGTAAGTTGCTTCTTCGCTCTGTTGGTTGCTTCCTTTGCTTTTCAGAAGCTTTTTAGTTTGATGTAGCCCCACTTGTTTATTTTTGTCTTTGTTGCCTGTGCTATTGGGGTTATATCCAAAAAAGTCATAACCCAGATCAACATCAGAAAGGTTCTTCCCTGTCTTTTCTTCTTGGAGTTTTATGGTTTCAGATCTTACGTTTACGTCTTTATTTTGTGCTAATTTTTGAATATGGTATAAGGATCCAATTTAATTTTTTTTTTTGCATGTGGATATCCAGTTTTCCTAATGCCTTTGTTGTAGCAATTATATTTGTTCCATTGTGTATTCTTGCTAGTGTTGTCAAAGATTGGTTGACTGTATATATATGAGTTTATTTCTACGCTCTCACTTTTCTAAAAATGGGTGTGATAAGACCTCGGTAACTATGACAGTTGAGTGGGCCTGAAGGAAGGCAAAGATTGCCTCTAGGTTAGGCCTTGTAGCTTAGCAGGCAAAAGGAAGTCTCAAGTCTCCTGTTTGCTTCAGCCCATTAACTGGGCTTGGAGATCATACAGAAAATTAAGGTTTAAGTACTAGCTAGCAGTGAAACATATTTTTAAAAACCCCTTATAACTCTACTGTGGTTTTAAATAGGCAAATGAGATTGTGAGTTCAAAGATTCAGAAACGCTGATACTGTTCACATTGAGAGATTTAACTAAAGATAAGTTTCTGCTGGAGAAGAGAATGAAAGATAAGTACAAAGGAAGGCAAGGTACAAAGGAGATTTTCTGAGGCCAGTGAGGGTCAGTGTGGAGACCCTGTGTACTTGGGGAAATGGAAAAAGGTGGCATTAAAGTGCAAATTGCAGATTGAAGGCATATGACCCAAACTGGTAATGTCACACTTTTGCTTGCTGTAGGCTGGTAATGATTTCCCCAGGAAACCCAACTATGCAAATAAGAAAGCTTGGAAATATGACTTAATGATTAATGAAGCTCCCACTACTTTGTTCAATGGAAAAATTGTCCTTGTCTAAATGTCCAAATAGTAACTTGGTTCTTTCTCTCCTGGGTCCTGCAGAACAGAGGAGATGCTTCTCTGCCAGCTGCAGGAGGTAGCAGGTGGGGTAATGGATTCCCAGCTTGCCAGAGGCTGAGGTTCTAATTAGAATCTTCCTTCTGGCTTTTAGCAAGCGGCTTTCACTTCATAGTGTCCTTAGAGAAGAAAGTTCCATATTCAGCAAGAAATTACCCTATTTTAAATGTATAAAATCTTTTTGTATTTGGGCTATAAAGCAAGTGGTCTTCAAGGTTCATGACAAGTATATTTTGTAATATAAAAGCCTCATTCACTCATGAAAATGCTATTTAAAAATGCAAGTTTGCCTTAGGTAATAATGTTGAAGAAAGAGGTCAGGAAATTTAAGGCAGAATTGGGAAACTTTAAAATTTAGATTTTTTAGTTTATATATTTTATGGATTTTAATATATACAGATGAATGGTGAAATTGGTAGAAGGAGAAAGAAAAGAGAGATATGGAGGTAAGTGAGAGTTAAAATGTGCTATAGAAGATGACAGTGTTTGAGAAGGCAGAGGTTTTTGCCGTAAAGGATCACCAGCCAGGATCACTTGAGGTCAGGAGTTCGAGACCTGCTTGGGCAACAAAGTAAGACTCCATCTCAGTCAATCAATTAATCAGTATATCAGCTGTGCATGGTGGTGTGCATTGGTCATTCCAGCTACTGAGGAGGCTGAGCGAGGCGGAAGGATCACCTTGAGCCCAGGAGTTCAAGGCTGCAGTGAGCTATGATGCACCACTGCACTCCAGCCTTGGGAACAAAGAAAGATCCTATCTTTTAAAGATGAAGAGAGAGAGAGAGAGAGACCAGGAGAGGAGAGGAGAGGGGAAGGGAGGGGAGGGGAGGGGAGGGGTGGGGAGAGGAGAGTCTTCATTAGGCTTTTTCTTTTACACTTTACATAAAATTTAAAGGTTTAGTTGTTTAACCTGTACTGCCTTCTCCTGGTTGGTCTTGGATTAGCAGCTCAGATATAACAAAAGTGAGCTGTGTGAATGAACCCAAGTATAATATAGATGTTATGTGTCAGATTATGGTGCCTGCCTATTGGGGTTTACCATGGTGCTGATAATATACCCAGATCCCAGTGGGCTGGCTTCAGGCGGTGATGATCTTTTTTTTTTTCGTGATCCTTGCTATTATGATACTATGCATATATTAATAAAATGTCAAAGCAGAATACTTATTTCAAAATTGAATGAGGCACATGTGTGCAGACTGAGGTGCCTGTGAGTTGTTTACTTCTAAAAGATACTTATTTCTAAAAGATAGAGGTTACACAAAATCTGAAGCCGTTGTAATGTACTTAATCTTGTAAATGTTCTATGTGAGTATTTCTTGCAGGCCTCCAGAGTTGACTTTAATTTTTCTTTTATGACCTCCCAGGAGTAGTGTGGAGAGGTTAAACTATAGTTTCCAGAATCATAGACAAATGTGAGTTCAAAGAAAAGATAATTGGTTCTTTTTCAGTGAGAATTCTCTTGCTTAATAGAGAGATTTTAGGAAATTCTGAGAATTATGCCTATAAAGTGAAGGAAAAGAGACTGAGAAAAGGAAACAGAAAAGCAAAGTTACTAATTTTTGAGCAGATCAAACCAAAAAATTCATTCTATCAGTTATCTACCAATCATCTATCTGTCTGTCTATGTATCTATCTATCATCTATCTATCTATCTATCTATCTATCTATCTATCTATCATCTATCTTCTACCTATCATTTATCCATCATCTATCAATGATCTATGGCTCTCTCTATACTATATCTATCTCTATTATGTCTGTCTATTGTCTAAATCTCATTTATCCATCATCTATCAGTAATCTATGTATCTATCTCATTATACTGCTGGAAATTGTACAATGTAGGAACCTATCTTTAAGGAACTTAAAAAGATGGAAAAGAATTAGGAAATGCGGATACAGAAGAAATAAATGGACAATGAATAGCAGAGCTAGATCCTGGCTCTGGCCTTCTGTCAGAGTGTTCATGCATTCAGAAGTGCTGGAGCAGGAAGAGGTTCATGGACATGGCTGGGTCGTAAGTAAATGTCTATGTCCAAATGGTGGAAACTTGAGAGGCCAAACCAGTCAAGAATTATAAGCAGCCTGTAGGAAACAATACAAGGGAAGACAAAATAAGAGCTAAGTAAAAACCTGGGAAAAGACCTGTAATCTTAGCACTTTGGGAGGCTGAGATGGGCAGATCATGAAGGCAAGAGATGGAGATCATCCTGGCCAACATGGTGAAACCTTGTCTCTACCAAAAATACAAAAATTAGTTGGGTGTGGTAGTGGGTGTTTGTAGCCTTAGCTACTCAGGAGGCTGAGGCAGGAGAATCACTTGAACCCAGGAGGTGGAGGTTGCAGTGAACCGAGATCGCACCACTGCACTCTAGCCTGGCAACAGAGTGAGATTCCGTCTCAAAAAAAAAAAAAAAAAAAAAAACCTGGGGGGAAAAAAAAGAAGAAGAGGGAATCGCAAACTCAATGTCGGATCATATAGGAAAGAGGCCAGAGAAGCAGCAGGGAAACCAATCTGGGTTGAATCTGGCAAAAAATGCATACAGAGACAGAACTCAGCGTGGAGTTTCTTTTATTTTCAAATGACTTCTAATTCCTGGTCACTCCATGTACAGAGGTTATACTCCAGGAGAGCTTAAAGGTGGCAGATAGCTTCAATGAAATGTGGCTGGAAATGGTTTGTGCTAATTATTTTATTTTCAAAGTTTTAAGAAAGTACTCCACTTATATTCTTTTAAAGAAAAAAACAAATATTGACTGAGGTAAACTTGGAGTAAGTATAGGTCTAATCAAATAGGGTCCCCTGGATCAAAGCTCAAGCCTGTTGGTCTATCAGTGAGATGTCTTTGTTAAAAAGTTGATTTTGGATCAGGGCCTATATCCATTTAATAAATTACAAGCACAAAATGATCACAGAGATACCATAAAGTGACTGATTGTTTAATTTTTAGAATATAAAGGAGGAGACTTGCCTCTTGTTTATTATAACAGAGCTTAGATTTGAATAAGTATCAACTTATGATGGCAGTATAAAAATCTTGATCACTGCAGAGATTTATAAAACTTCCAAATCTCGTAACTTTACCCAGAGACTTAATAAGAGCTAAAATAACCAATTGAAAAATGAATAAAAGCTAAGCCAAACCACGAGAGGATGATCTAAGTACGTGACCAGGCAAGTTGCTTCAGCTGTAGTAGAAATATTTTAATAAGCTAGGAGCAAGATGAATATGGAGTATTAGTAATTGTAATTTTCCTTTATAGTTAGGATATCAGAAACCAATGAGATATCTCATAGCCTGTAAAGGAAGAGCCTCTAATTTTAAGAGCCAATTTATTTTACTTTAATTGGAGATGTTGGAAAGACTTTTGAGATAGTTATTTAAATGCCTTTTGCTATTAAACTGTGGTTAGAAAATCTGCTCAGTCAAAATGATACTGAAAGAGCATTAAGCTTATGAGTCACGAAAGCCAGAATGATTCCAATTAGTTTCCTGAATTTCAGTACAATAGAGATGTTTAATATGCAGTGGGACGTTGCTTTAAAATTGTTACAAGACAGGTGATCAGAGTCTTGGCTTCCCTCCCCACCTTGATTATCAGTCAAGTAAAGGTTAGATGCCGTATTGTGTGTATTCATCTTAAAGATTCCTCTTTTGCAGAATGGGGTTAATGATGGGAACATTTGAGTATTGTGGCGCACCGAGTGGGTTCTTGTGTCTCTTCAGAACAAAGTCCTCTTATAAATAGTCATGAACCTCATAATGATGTTCCGGTCAATGACGACTGCATATATGACAGTGGTTCCCTAAGATTACAATGGAATGGGAATGCATAGCTGAAGAATAGGCAAGAGAAAAGGAAATTGCAGGAGAAGAAAAACAAGAGCTCTCAAGAAAATTCACAGTGAAGGGTTTAGCAGAAGGTTTTGCAGACGTCAACAAGCTTCTTACAAAATTTGAAAATATGGACTCCAACACCAAAAGGTTTTCATTAGTAGAGAGACATGTTCATGGTGCATTATCTGCTCCCAGGCAGATAATCTATGATGATAAAAGGAAACAAACTAAGAAACCATGATGAACATATTATTCCTGAAAAGAGTGACACCTTTTCAAGAAAAGCCTCAGGTAGGTCCCTGAGGAGTATCCAGAAGAAGGTGTTGTTATCATAGGAGATGATGGCACCATGTGTGTTTTAGCCCCTGGAGACCGTCTGGCGGGACATGATGTGGAGGTGCAAGGCATTGTTACTGGTGATCCTGACCCTGTATGGGACTAGGCTAATGTGAGTGTTTGTGTCTTAGTTTTTAATAATAAAGTTTAAAAAGTGAAGGAAAAAATAAAAAAAAATCTTAAAAGAGCTAATCAAATAAGGATATAAAGAAAGACAATATTTTTGTACAGCTGTATGGTGTGTTTGTGTGTTATTATAAGAGTCAAAAAGTTTAGAAAATTAAAAAATGTATAAAGTTGAAAAGTTATAGTAAACTAAGTTTAAATTGTTATTTGAGGAAGAAAAATATTTTCTATAAATCTAGTCTAGCCTAAGGGTATAGCATTTATAAAGTCTACAGTCAAGTCCTAGGCTCCACATTTACTCATCACTATCTCACTTACTCACCCACAGCAACTTCCAGTCTTGTAAGCTCCATTCATGGAGCTTACACATAATGTAAGTGGCCTGTACAAGTGTACGTTTTACTGCTTATTTTTACTGTACCTTTTCTATGTTTAGTTATGTTTAGATTCACAAACACTTCCCATTTTGTTATAATTGCCTACAGTATTTAGTACAGTAACATGCTGTACCAGTTTGTAGCCTAGAAGCAATAGGCTCTACCACATAGCCTACCTGTGCAGTAGGCTACACTGTCTAGGTTTGTGTAAGTTCACTCTGTGATGTTCACCCAATGACGAAATCACCTGAGACACATTTCTCAGAACATATCCCTGTTGTTAAGTGAAGCATGACTATAGTTAAGATGAGGTTATAATAGATTAGAATGGGCCCTAAATCCAATGACTGATGTTTTTTTAATAGGCCAATGAAAACAGAGAGAGACACAGAGGCCCATATAGATAGAAACACCATTTGAAGATGGTGGAAGATATTGGAATGACTCATCTACAAGCCAAGGAATGCCAAGACTGATGGTGATTGTATTATTATTAGAATCATTTTTCATGCTATTATTATAATTGGTTGTATTTCATATAGTATTTATTGATCTGATATTAATATTTGACCAGTTTTATATTTTTTCTTTCACTGAAAAACCTAAGTCCATTCTTCTTTTCTTCAAGATCATTTTGTATCAGTATATTTTAGTTGCTTCTATTGAAAATGTAAGACTTGACTCCCCAAGAAATAGAAACACTTTTACACTGTTGGTGAAAGTGTAAATTAGTTCAACCATTGTGGAAGACAGTGTAGTGATTCCTTAAGGATCTAGAACCAGAAATACCATTTGACCCAGCAATCCCATTACTGGATATATTATACTCAAAGGATTATAAATTTGACTATGAAGACACATGCTCATGTATGTTTACTGCAGCAGTATTCACAGTAACAAAGACTTTAAACCAACCCAAATGCCCATCAGTGATAGACTGGATAAAGAAAATGTGGCACATATATACCATGGAATACTATACAGCTATAAAAAAGAATGAATTCATATCGTTTGCAGGGACAGAGATGAAGCTGGAAGCCATCATTCTCAGCAAAGTAACACAGCAACAGAAACCCAAACACCACATGCTCTCACTCATAAGTGGGAGTTGAACAATGAGAACACATGGACACAGGGAGAGGAACATCACACACAGGGGCCTGTTGGGAGGTGGGGGGTAGGGGAAGGAGGGCATTAGAACAAATCCCTAACACATACGGGACTTAAACGATGGGTTGATAGGTGCAGCAAGCCACCATGGTACATGTACACCTATGTAAAAAACCTGTGCATTCTGCACATGTATCCCAGAACTTAAAGTAAAATAATGAAAAAAAGACTTGACTCCCCATTCCCCTAATTTTGTAATCAAATAAGAGAGTATTTGCCTCTTTATTGGGAAATGTATATAATGCCTATTTTTCTAATATCAGAGTTGTAGTTTAAATACATATGTAATATATGTAATACATATATTTATATTACAAATATATATAGTTGTAGTTTACACACACACACACACACACACACACACACACACACACACACGTATATTGGAGATAAAATCTTCATTAGGCTGGACTCAAGTACTCCAGCACTCAAGTTATCCTCCTGCCTCAGCCTCCTGAGTAGTTGGGACTATAGGCATGTACCACTGCACCCTGCTTATATCTGATAATTTAATATGAATTTGTCTTAGCTTATATCTGCGAAGATCCTCTTTCCAAATACGGTCACATTCTGATGTTTGGGATAGACAAACATTTTTAATATTTGCTATGGTTAGTGTTAATTCTGTATTTTTAATTTATATTAATTAAATGTTTGTGTTTTGAAGCATTTATATTAAATGAATACTATTTATTATGTATAAAATAAATTTATGTATTAAGTAAATACCTCCTTAAAGTTTCTTTATGCCCTTCTAGCTTCTTTGCTTTTATATTGCTAAACTTGTTTAGGAAACATATTTTGTTTCCATTCCACTGGTGGTTACTCAAAAGTTTTCGGCTGTGCTTAACATGATGCTCCAAGGTTTTTTTGAGGGGGTGTTCCCCCTTGACATAAGAGGTTTAGGATACTTCTATTTTTCTTTCTCCAGCACCACATCATTCATTCCCTTCTCTGAATTCTGTCTTTTACACTGATATTCTTTTGTAATTTAGGTACTGATAATTTTACTCATGATATTATTTTTATATTATATATCTTCTCTTTGGGGACATTTTTTGCTTTACATTCAATTTATATCCAGACATGAATTTTTTTTAGGTTTAATATGTATTTTTAACTGGTCTTAAAGCACTCTGTTAGTTCTATTCTCTCAGTCCATTGGAGTATGTTGTTGAGTAATTTCTTTAAAGAGAAGTATGTTTTCTGAGCTGTTGCACAGCTAACATTTTTTTTTAAACTTTGAACTTGAAAAATAGCTGGATTTTTGCTCCATTTAATTCTGGGGTTTTGTTTTTTGTTTTTATTTCTTTTAGAGACAGAGTCTTGCTGTGTTGCCCAGGCTGGAGTACAGTGGTGTGATCACAGCTCACTGTATCCTTGAACTCCCAGATTCAAGTGTCTCTCCTGCCTCAGCCTCCCGAGTACATCCAGCCAATTAATTTTGTTTTTGTAGAGGTAGGGTCTCAGTCTGTCTCCCAGGCTGTTTTTGAACTCCAGACCTCAAGTAATCCTCCCATCTCTACTTCCCTAAGTGATGGGATTACAGGCTTGAGCCACCATGCCAGGCCAATTTCCAGCAAGTAATTTTGCAGAAGGCAAGTTAAGAGTTCGAGCTGATTTTTATTTGTTTTTATTTCTCCAGAGGTAGCCATTTGGGTAGTGGGATGGAGGTGGCTAAATAAAGAATTCTATCATTATCATTGTTATTACTATTCAAAAATGTTATCACAACATCATTAGGAATAACATTTCTTCTTATTGGTTATTCTTGGGATAGAAATCTTTTTTATTTGTATATACTGAATTTCTGTAAATTTCTGTAAATCTTCTAATGATTCACTTATATTCTTTTTCGTTGGATTTTTCAAAACAAGTCTTATCTATATGATGTCTCCTTTTTCGTCATCTTCTATATTGTCCATATTCCTCCAATTATTTTAATCTCTTCATACCTTTTTTTGTATGCTGACATAGCTCCTTGAGTTTGATTTTCACAGTTTTGATTTGAATTTCTTCTCCTATTTTTTCCATTACCCTCCATGTAGATTATGTTAAATTAAGAAATTATTTATTTCAAGTTTAGTTTTCTTGGGTTCCTTGTTTTTATGTTTTTTAATCTCAACTAATCTTTCTGATTGCTTATAAAAATCTTGTTCCATTATCATCTTATTCATAAAAAAGCTCATAATTCTGTATTCTTTAGAGAATAGCATGTAGTTTCCTAAAATTCCCTTCTGAAAACTTTTGGAGATCTACTTTATTTACTTTTTTTAGAAGTGACTATATTTAACTTACCCCATTGTATTTCTTATTTGTTATGATTTTATATTGTTCCAAAGATTGGCAAAATATATTTTTGACAAGAAGATTCTTTATACTTATTTTTCATTGGAATGGGTGAGTGTGTGGCCCTTGGTCGCCTTCTATCTATTGATGTGCTCTTGGAATTTGTACTTTAAATCTGTAATAGAAAGGCTGGTTGGTTTGCGTAGCTCCCAGTTTAATTCTCATTTGTAAGCAAAACTTCTCCTAGTGCTCTCTTGTTCTACTGCAGTTTTATCTTCTGAGTGCTGGAAAACCTCTAGTTCTTGAGAATGTGTGTTGTTATTAGAATGTTGTTTTTGCCCCTCTGCATATATTGCTGTCTTCTTTTTTTTATTGCATTTTAGGTTTTGGGGTACATGTGAAGAACATGCAAAATTGTTGCATAGGTACACACATGGCAGTGTGATTTGCTGCCTTCCTCCCCTTCACCTATATCTGGCATTTCTCCCCATGCTATCTCTCCCCACCTCCCCACCCACCCATCCCTCCCCCATTTCCCCCCAACAGACCCCAGTGTGTAGTGCTCATTGTTCAATACCCACCTATGAGTGAGAACATGCAGTGTTTGATTTTCTGCTCTTGTGTCAGTTTGCTGAGAATGATGGTTTCCAGGTTCATCCATGTCCCTACAAAGGACACGAACTCATCGTTTTTGATGGATGCATAATATTCCATGGTGTATATGTACCACATTTTCCCTGTCCAGTCTATCATCGATGGGCATTTGGGTTGGTTCCAGGTCTTTGCTATTGTAAACAGTGCTGCAATGAACATTTGTGTGCATGTGTCCTTATAGTAGAATGATTTATAATCCTTTGGGTATATACCCAGTAATGGGATTGCTGGGTCAAATGGAATTTCTCTTTCTAGGTCCTCGAGGAATCGCTAGACTGTCTTCCACAGTGGTTGAACTAATTTACCCTCCCACCAACAGTGTAAAAGTGTTCCTATTTCTCCACATCCTCTCCAGCATCTGCGGTTTCCAGATTTTTTAATGATCGCCATTCTAACTGGCGTGAGATGGTATCTCAATGTAGTTTTGGTTTGCATTTCTCTGATGACCAGTGATGATGAGCATTTTTTCATATGTTTGTTGGCCTCATGTATGTCTTCTTTTGTAAAGTGTCTGTTCATATCCTTCGCCCACTTTTGAATGGGCTTGTTTGTTTTTTTTCTTGTATATCTGTTTTAGTTCTTTGTAAATTCTGGATATCAGCCCTTTGTCAGATGGGTAGGCTGCAAAAATTTTTTCCCATTCTGTTGGTTGCCGATTCACTCTAATAACTGTTTCTTTTGCCGTGCAGAAGCTGTGGAGTTTGATTAGGTCCCATTTATCTATTTTGGCTTTTGTTGCCAATGGTTTTGGTGTTTTGGTCTATTGCTGTCTTCCTAAAGGAAAGTATGCCCCTCTCTGAAAGCTCTATTCTCTATTTTCTAGACTTCACAGAACCTCATTCTATGTGGAAAGATATGGTAAATAAATCATGCAATGGTTTATATGAAAAACTACACTTTTTGCCTAACACAGCAACATCTAAGATGTGGAGAAAACTAATTAACCTGTTTTCTGACTAGTACAGGTATTGGATCCTTGAGTGTGGGGACATATTTACATTTTTTGTTCATCTGTTTTTATCATCATGTAGTGATTTAGCATCATGTAGTGATGCTGTGTTAAGTGAGGAATAGAATTCTAAGTAGGATTTTCCTCAACTTAACTACTACTGTCTTATGATTAATTTCCATTTGTCCTGCATTTTGGGTTTGGATTATCTGTCAGTGTTAGATTTCAGAGTTTTTGAGAGCTTCATTTTTTTTTCTCTCATGGGTGTGCCTTTGTGACTACTTAATGGTTAGTTGGAAAAAATGATTTGGAGAATGCTACCCAGACACTATCTTGGATTGTAAGTCTGTCTGCTGATTCAAAATGCCATTTCAGTGATCTCAATTGTAAATGTAAAATTATTTAGAGACAAGGTCTTGTTCTGTCATTCAGGCTGGAGTTCAAAGGTGTGATCATAGCTCATTGCAGCCTTGAACTTCTGGACTTAGGTGATCCTCCTGCCTCAGCCTCCTAAGTAACTAGGACCGTAGGTGTGCACCACCAGTTGTGGCTAATTTTGTTCATTTTTTATAGAGATAGGGTCTCTGTCACCCAGACTGGTGTGCAATGGCACAATCATAGCTCACTGCAACTTTAAACTTCAGGCCTCAAGCTACCTTCCCACCCTGGTCTCCTTAGTAGTTGTTACTATAGTGCACACCACCATGCACAGCTAAGTTTTTCTACTTTTTTGTGCAGACAGGCTTTCACCAGGTTGCTCAGGTTGATCTCAAAATCCTAGGCTCAAGTGATCCTCTTGCCTCGGCCTCCCAAAGTGCTGGGATTACAGGCATGAGCCATGGTACCTGTCTTATTCTTTTACTGTTGAGGAAAATATCTTCAGAAGCTCATTTAAGAATGACACATAGTGTGAAAATTCATTTTTGAGTTCTAGCATGTCTAAGAACACCTTTTTTGCTGCTTTTGCACATGAAGTACAACAAAAATAGGTATGGAATTTTTGGATAACATTTTTTTTTTCTTCAGAGTTCTAGAAATTGTACTACTCCTGTGTCTTCTAGTGTTTTTCATTAGAGAAAACAAATGCATGGCCACGCCGATTTTTTTTAATCTTATGTGAATCATCTAATATTTTTCATACTGACTTTTATTCCTTTGTGAAGAATTAATATTTTTCAGAGTACTTGTGGGATTCTTTCATCTCTGAAATTTGATTTTTCTACCTAATTAAGCTTGTATAAGTCTAGTTGTCTAGTTTCTTTTCATGAAGTTTTTCCTAAGCATTCAAAAATTTGCTCAAAATTCTATGCCAGTATAAATTTCATATTGGAAACTTTTTTTGTTATTTCTCTGACTATTGATTATATTATTTTGTTTTCTGATGCATACTCTTATAATAACACCTTCTAAAATTATTATTTATGTATCTTATCATCTACCTCCTTTTGTTCATGTCTTTATCTTCTGTTAATTCTGGGAGAACTTGTTGAGTTTATCTTCTCCATCACTCATTCATTTTCTGCATATATTTCTTACTGACATCATCCACTTGTGTTAGTCTGGCATTATGTTTGTTGACCTCACTTGGACCTTTTTTTATTTAAGTCTTTCTTTGTGAGTATTTCTCAGCTACAGAGATGCCATGGCTTCTTGAACCCTTTTGGAAGATAATCTAATATTTTCTAAAAATTTCTTCTGATTTTTAGAGTAACACTATTTTAAAAGGAGACATTCCATCATTTTTTAAAAACAATAATTCACTTATTTTGGACACCACTATTTTCTCCTAGACTTTGGATTTGCTCTTTTTAAGAGAAGGAGCCTCAATACTGTTATTAATCAAGTAGAAATTGAGGTGGGCTAATGTTTGTATGTGTATCTCTCAGTCATTTTTAGGAGGATCTTTAGCTTCAGAGTCCCAGAGTCTTGAACGAGGTGAGAAGTGAAAATTCAGAAGGTTGGAATGCCCTATACAGTCATCACATAAAGTTTTAACAATACTGCACAGTTATAGATGAATTACTCAGGAAATTCATTCTCCTCTCTATGCTGCCTCTATATTTTTACTCCATGTCCTCCTCTGCTTATCTTGACTCCCATTCCAGAGGGAACTCTCAGGCAGAGTTTCTAATTTTTAAATTTCTCCCTGCTTTGGGGATGCCAATTTCAGGAAGGTATCCCTGAGTCTTTCAGTATTGCCAGTGGAATGTAACTCCAGAAAAACTCAAAGGACACTTCATGGCTATCTCCCCAGTGTTTGATAGCCTGTTCCAAATGCCATTCCCAACTCTTCTAAATTCATCTGGGGCTGGGGCTTAATAGACTCTCCCTCTCATAGTCTTCCATGATAAGCTGCTCTGTTTCACAGTAGGGAAGGAGTACACAGGCCCTTTCTTCAATCTCATCCTGCCCTCCTTGTATAGCAGAAATTTCTAGCCAATGACAGCATCCATTTCTAGTGTCATGCCATAATGTTGGTTTTCATAATGTTGGTTTTAAATGTAATTATTCATTACAAAGAATTTGTGCAGGAGTAGAGAGGAATGGGTGCTTATAATGTACAAAAGTATGGCTTTTTAATGTATCAAAACTATACAGAAACAGAGGAAAAGATAGAGATAACTCTTGAAGAAGACAAAACATCTCTCTGTGCCCCATTTCCCTACTTTGAAGTGTGGGTCTTCTATTCAATTCCTACAATAGATTTCAAATAGAGTATTTGATAATGAAGGCGATGATGACAATGATATTGATGATAAGAGATAAGTATGGTGATACTAATGAGCACGCTTGAATGCATAATTTATGACAATAATCATTGTTAACATTCATTAGCCTTATTGTATATCAGGCACTGTGCTGGCTGCTTTACTCACATGATCCGGGTGAATCTCTATAACAGACCTATAAGAGAAATACATAAATTTATCCTCACTTTATATATGAGAAAACCAAGGAGCAGAGTAGTTAAGGTACCAGAGGTCACACAGATTGTAACCGACAGAGCTGGGACCTTAATTCAGATCAGTCTGGCTGTAGAGCTCATGTTCTCATCTACTGTCTGATTAAAAATAATATGACACATGACAGCTACAAGCTACATGAGAATTCCTTTGACGTGTGAATGTGTGGTTCTTTGAAGACAAAGTGTGGTAAATTCCAGTCTATAAAAGTGTTTTTTGAATAATATGTTGATCAAACTTGTGTGTCCAGGGCAGAAGGAGGGTACAAATGGAGAGAACATGCAAGATAGAGAAATGCTGGAGTTAAGTCTCAAATATCTTTGAAGCAAGGGTTTCATTCTTAATTTACTTGGTGGGCATACATTTCTTACATATAAGATTTTTATGTTTCTGAAGCCCAGACGATAAGATTTGGTTCAGCTCCGGGTTGGCCTCAGGAGGTGAACTAGCAAGAAAGGAAAAGTTCCCATAAGACACCCTAGGAAGAACCAGCCTACTGAGGAAGATTAAGACTGATGAATGTTATGTTTAATGAATACAGAACTGAGTCATTCTGTGCCTAGTGTTTATTTCTTTTGTACTTAAAGATTCCCAGTGTTTTGTAACAAAAATAACATGTCTGTACTGAAAGGATAGGTCAGCAGGAGAAATCAAATGGCAAAGATCATTAATGGGAAATGGCAGATGATCCTGGACTATCTGTGTGTGTCTCTGTCAAGTCGTGGCGGGAACCCAGAATGAATGCTTCATGTTTGTGCAGATTTTTTATTTTGACTTATTCTCTGTATTAAGAAATACAGGGAAGACTACAGACATATTTTATCTTATAGGTAAAAACAATCTAAATGGCACTTTTGTGTGATTAGCACTTAAAAAAATAGAAATATTTAATCTCTTTGAACCCCTGATGTGATTAGATCTAATTGTGCTATCAGTCAGTTAAATATGAACAATCGTACCATTAGAAGCTGTAATTGTCTAATTGTGATTTGTACTGATGGGATGATTTTTGTTTGTTCTGAATCCTAACCAATAGAACTAGTTTGCCAAATCTGAATCAGAAATTTAAAAGTCAAATCAAGTATTATTTTGTGTCCCTGGGTAAATTCACTAGCAGAATTTCTCCCTGAACTGGAGACCCTGAACTTTTGACTTTTCTCTGCTGTATATCTTATACCATCCCATTCAGAATGTGGGCACTTAATTATTCAATTTAAATCCTTGATGGGTCACTACTAAAGGAAAATGACAGTAAAGATATTGAATTAGTGTGGATTTTTATTACCATAATATTTTATTATTGTTTAATATTTTCATAATAGCTGGTTAAAAGAAACGCTTTGCAGATTGAACTCAATCCCCTCATCAAGTAACCACATAAAAAAAGTCAGGGTGTTCCTAAGGAATCACATATAAAACTGACAGAGGTATGAAGTGTCCTGCCCACTTTCTAGCATGTTCCTTATGATCACACCGCCTTCCTCCATACCTCTTTTGTCCCACCTGCCTATGTTTATTTGTTTCCTGGAGGAAAGTCTTACAAAGCACACTCCCCAAACATTATTTGAAAGGCCAGATGTACGGAAACATTTATTTCTCAGCAAGTGAGTTGTCCAGTAGTGCGAGAAGCAGAGGCAATAGTTCATTTCTCTCTGTCTTTGGAAAATTTGGTGACTAGCAGTCAACACTTATAGAGAGAAAACAACAGTGTATAGACAGTCCAGCGTGGAGGACTATACTTCTTCCACTTCCCTGGTCTATTTGTGATATTTTAGTTGCTTCCACAATGATTGAAATAAGACTGGTTACACACAAGGCTGACTGCTTGGAAGCATTCTTCGTTCCTGGGTTTTAGGTGAGTGAGTGTAATAGAAGACTCCTCAGAGTCTTCAGTAAGACTCCACAGTAAGTCCATTTGGATGACAAATAGGATGACCTGTACAACAAATTTGGAATTATAATGGGTAAAATTGAAAGCAAACTCCAGAGTATTTCTTTCGGTGTCCTACAGCATTCGTTATTTTGTCTGGTAGCCACAAAGGTAAGATTCAATCTCATTTCAGTCTAATAAATTAAACAAAGCTGTTTTTGCAGTTAATTAGCATGTTGAATGTTTCAGCTTCCACATGCGCAGTCTCTTTCTTTCCTACAGTTTGTAAACTGCCTGAGGGGTGTGTTAACATTTCATTTCAATGTCACAATGAGAGGAAGTTGTGATAATGGAAGGCAGGGGCAGGATGTGTTGCTTTCTCAATACTTTTTTTTTTCTGCTTTTTTTTTTTTTTAAGAGGCGGGATCTTTAAACAGATGAGTATTACTCTAAGTAAAATATAGTCCTAAGTATCACAATTCTATGCTTAAATTTTATTAGGTAGTTGGTGTTTCCTAGGGCAGCTATAAAGGTATCACAAATTGAGTGGCTTAAAAAAACATAAATTTATTCTCTCCCAGTTCTAGAGGTTAGAAGTCTGAAATCAAGGTTTTGGTAAGGCCATGCTCTATCTGAAGGCTTTAGGGAAATTCCTCCATTGCCTCTTTCTAGTTTCTGGTGATTGTAGGCCATAGTTGATGTTCCTTGGCTTATAGATGCCTTGTTCCAATTTCCGCCTCCATTTGTATGTGGTTATCTTCCCAGTGTCTCTGTGTCTAAATTTCCCTCTTCTTAGAAGGACACCCAATGTTGGATTCAGGTTCACCCTAATTCAGTATGACCTTATCTTAACGTGATTACATTTCAATGATCCTATTTGTAAATAAGGTCACATTCTGAGATACTGGGGTCAGAACTTTAACATGCCTTTTTTGGGGGGAACAAAATTGAATCTGTAACAAATGACAAAAGGGAAAGTTTCATTCTTGCATTTGCTCAGAGAAGGGTCCCTAAGGGAATAGTTACCCATGAGATTTAGCAATTTTTTTCCTAGAAGCCTCATAAGAGAAGTCAGGATGAATGCACCTGTTCTACACATAAGGTAGGCAGCCACCTTCCAAGATCATCAAATTCAACACTTTATAGTTAAAAAAAAGTATTAGCCCAGAATCTTAAATAAGTTACAGAGTTCACAAACAGTGAATGATGAAGAAGCTAAGAATGGATTCCACTGTTGCTTGATTTCTAGCCTGGAGTTCTTCCTTCCTGCTCACACTGTGTGGCAGGTTGAGGTGCACAATGCTTCTGTGGTTACCCAGTAGGACAGTGACAGCTTGGGATACCTCTGGTCACACTGTGAAACTTGCGAAGTTCCTTTTAGGCCACCTTGTGACTAGCCACTTCAGTCTCTAAAAGACAGGAGGTATAAATGAAATGAATAAAACAAGAGCTTAATCTATTATCCCTCCTCTGGGGCATTTGCATTTTAATGGAGCAGCCTGGGCCCTATCCCAGACCTATTGATTCATAATCTCCAAGAGAGACTTCTGGGAGAATCTGTGTTTTAGAGAGCATACCAGGTGACAGTTGGGCATGTTTAGGAAACACTGGTAAAGAGAAATTCTGATTTCAGAAATAGTAAGAAATAAACATTTACTGGAAGGACTTTAGGTAAGAGCCAGGTGGGGATGGTGGGGAAGAAAGGGAAGGTAATGACTACTTGATGGCCTCGAAAGAACACGAGTCAGATGCAGAATTCTCTACTCTTTGCCCAGAGTCTGAGGCCTGGTTTCTGCTCCAGGAGGGATTCAGAGAGATCTGGGCTTACAGTGTAGTATTCCTCTTAGGAAAAGCAAGAGAGATTTAGAATTAGTCCATGTCTGCTTGCAGATTGCAATTCTGAAACTACCTTTGTAAAAATTAAAACAGAAAATTATGACAGTGAGGAGATCTATCTAACTATCTCCCACCTTACCTTTTTACCTTCCAACTGCCCTTAATCTAATTCCTGGGCTTAGGCCAAGCTAACTTTGGAAGACATTTATTTTATAGTTTAAATGATAATAGCCCTTCCCCCAAACTAAAGCACCTTTGTACAGCTGATAAAAGACAACCAGGTTAGGAGGATGGGCAACCTGAATTCTGCTAAGGCGTTGACCTAAAGGATTGCCAGCCATTATTCTAGAAGTCACAAGATTTGCAACTTCCCCAATTACTACTGCAGATAACATCTCCATTGTAGGAACTAAGATCGGTCTTTTCAGGTTTGCATTTCTGAGGATCAACAACTTCACCTGGACCTCCCCCACTCACTCTCATCAGTCTGGTGGCCCCGCCCTGAAGCAGACTCCCTGGCTCACCAAACTTCTTGAAAAACCATAGTCTCTGAATTTTCTGGGAGATTGGCTTGAGTAATAACTCCATCGCCCACATGGTGTGTCTGGCCTTGTGTCAATTAAACTCTTCATTGCAATGCCGTGGTCTCCGTGAGTCGGTTCTGTCTGTGCAGTGGCCAGGAAGAACTTGTTGGCTGGTTACAATTTTATGTTAAGGGAGGGTACCCACAAGAGAAAATTCTAGCCCAATTCTGTTGCCTCCTTTTTTACATTGCATGCAGTCAGTGGTGATGTACTTTCTCTCTCTCTCTTTTCAGAGAGTTCCTCATTATTTGTTTTGAACCTGAAGTTATAATCTAGTGTATGTGACAGCAAGTTTGATTGCTTTTAAATGAAGGTGATAGAAAAGGCAGAGGAATGACTAGGGAAGAAAATCTGGAGAACAGATGACAAGATAACATTGGCTTTGAGTCTCTCCAAACAAGCATGGCATTGAAAAAATGATCCAAAATCGTTTGAGCACCACAGTTACTTTTGAGTAATATTTTTGTGAGATACTTTTAAATTTATTTTTTTGAAGTCTGGTGCCCTGAAATTGAATTTGAAGTGAGCTTAATACCAAAGTGTGACACATTCTCTTTCAGCAGGCTTTACTGAATCTCACCTCCATTTAGTTTTTACAAATTTAGTTTTTGCGATTTCGGCATCTTGGAATACAAATCCTGGCCGGGCGTGGTGGCTCACGCCTGTAATCCCAGCACTTTGGGGGGCCGAGGTGGGTGGATCACGAGGTCAAGAGATCGAGACCATCCTGGCCAACATAGTGAAAACATGGTGAAATCTACTAAAAAATACAAAAATTAGCTGGGCGTGGTGGTGTGCACCTGTAGTCCCAGCTACTAGGGAGGCTGAGGCAAAAGAATTGCTTGAACCTGGGAGGTGGAGATTGCAGTGAGCCAAGATTGCGCCACTGTACTCCAGCCTGGCGCCTGGAGACAGAGCAAGACTCTGTCTCAAAAAAAAAAAAAAAAAAAAAAAAAAAAAAAAAAAAAAAAAAAAAAAAAAAAAAAAAAAAAAAAAAAAAAAANAAAAAAAAAAAAAAAAAAAAAAAAAAAAAAAAATCCTCTGATGGTTTCTATCTGAAGGAGTCTTCAGTGAAAGGTGACAACTTTTCCTTAATTTTTTTTTGTTTCTTTACAGCGTCTGTCTTGCTTAATTTTCTTCCTCTTTAGTAACATCTGTTGTCTCTTATGGACCAACCCTGTGTTAGCGCTGAGGCGCAAGGAGCAGTGCTTAGAGCCAAGCTGTGGGCGGAGGACCTGGAAAGGCAGTTAGGGGCGGCGGATCGGAGGGGCCTGCAGCAACCTCAACTCTTGCGTCGTCAGAAGTGTCCGACGGAGGAGGCGTGAGGCAGAAGGAGAGACTGAGGCAAGTTTTATAGCAGAAGTGAAAGTTTATTTAAAAGCTTTAGAGAGCAGGAATGAAAGGAAGGAAAGTACATTTGGAAGAGAGCCAAGCAGGTGACTTGACAGACCAAGTGTGCTGTTTGACCTTGCCTTAGGGTTTAATACGTTGGCATACTTCTGGGGTCTTGTGTCCCTTCTCTCCTGATTCTTCCCTTGGGGTGGGCTGTCCGCATGCGCAGTGGCCTAGTGGAGCTTGGGAGGGGCCGTAGGCAGTGTGTTTACTGGAGTTGCATGCATGCTCCCTTGAGGCGTTCTTCCTTTACCAGTCTAGCATTCCTAGGGGAGAGTTATGTACCAGTTAAACCCTGCCATTTTGCCTCTTAGTGTGCATGCTTGAGCCCCCTCACCCAACTCCTGAAATCTTAGGGGGAAGCGGCTGATTACTAGTTTCAGGTTTTTCTTATGTATTGTGAGACTGCCTTTCCCTGGTGCCGGCTGCAAGCAATTATTATTTAGAGAGAAAGTAAACAACCACCTGGCGCTGGCTGCAACTAATCTTTACTTTAGAGAGACAGGAATAACCACCTGATCATGACCTGATGGTCACCTGACATTCCTGGTGTGTTTGGTGAGGGGGGGCGGTTAGGGGGACCCTCCTCTGCCCTGCTCATGTGTGACTAGCTACGCATTGTAATAAGACCATGTCACTGCATCATTAAAAGTGAAGTATTATGCCCTATGTCAGGAGGGTAGAGGTGCACAGATAAAGTTAGTGGACTCCAGTTAGGAGGTCAGGGAACACTTCCTGGAATAAATTGCATTTGAGCTGAAACTCGAAGGATGTACTTAAATGACATAGACAAGTGGTTGGAGCAGGGATCTGTTATGCACCCATAAGTTGAGGGCTTGTCTCATCCTCTGATATTTTCAAGGAGCTCATTCTGCAGTTGACTCTTCATCTTGTAGTGGCAATTTTTACTGTTTAGATGGTCTTTTGCATAAGCATGCAATATTTTCTTTCTTTGAAAACAAAACTCCCATAATCCACATTCACCTCCAATAAATGTCTCATTTTTCTGCCACTCTTTATAGCCAAACTTATATTCACGTCTCCATTTTTTTGCATTGCGTACTTCCTGAAGTTCATTGCAATTATATTTTAATCCTTGCCATTTCACTAAAATCACTCTTGTTACCTGCCTCCCATAATGCAAGTGGTCAATTTTTAGTATGTCAACTTCCTCGAGGATCAGCAGCTTTTGATATGGTTGATCTCCTCTCCTCCTTTATATACACTGTTCCCTTGTCTTCCAGACATCATATTTACTCCTGATTTTTCTCCTACTCCTTTGGCACTAATATTGTCTCTTTTTTCTGATTCTTCCTCCTCTTTGAACATATAAATGTTGCAGCTCAGGCCTTGTCTTCTCTATTTAGACTCATTCTAGTAATGTGGTTTAAATACCATTTCTGATTACTCCCAAATGTATGTCTCTAGCCATTGGTATGCTAGTAAATGTTTAATAATAAACTCTCTCAGGGAGAAAACAAAGCCCTGATTTGAAGCATTTGCCAATTTCCATGGTGTAAAGACTCACATCATGGCCGATTTCAAGCTACCAATGTGATGACAATGAATGGTAAGTTGGGAAGAGGAGTGCAGGCATACCATTATATAGTATTTTTATTATACAGACAAAGTAGTTGTAAATTATCTCGAGATTAGGTAATAGTCAAATGTACTAAAATAATTAGGAAATGACGTGTTTTGAGTATTTATTACCTTTGTTTTAGTATATTTAATTATAAGTATCTCATTTTTAATAATGATGTGTTTAACAATTGGATTACAAAATTCCTTATGAGTAAGGAAGAGCCAGTTTCTGTACATGACAGGAGTATAAGGAAATATAGAATCCAAAGAATTACATCAAATGAGAAAATGAAAATTACAATGAAGATGATTGGGAAGTACTACTTAACTGTACAACAGCAAGGTTTTGTGAGTTAAGATTGAAAATTGGGCCAGTCCCAGTGGCTCACGTCTGTAATCCCAGAACTTTGGGAGGGCGAGGTGGGCAGATCACTTGAGGCCAGGCATTTGAGACCAGCTTGGCCAACCTGGTGAAACCCCATCTCTACTAAAAATATAAAGATTAGCAGGGCATGGTGGTGCATGCCTGTATTCCCAGCTACTCAGGAGGCTCAGGCAGGGGAATTGCTTGAACCTGGGAGGCAGAGGTTGCTCTGAGCCAAAATTGTACCACTGTACTCTAGTCTGGGTGACAGAGTGAGACTCCATCTTAGAAAACAAAAAACAAAACAAAACAGAGGAAAAAAGAAAATAACACATAAAAAATAAATAAATAAAATGGAGTGCCTCCTTTTTATTCACCACCTTTTCACTTTGCTTCATTGTTGTCACAATATCATTGTAAAACACGCTAATATCATCTGAAATTATATTACTTCAACATTTACTTATTGTATACTTAAGTTTTTAAAATCTTCTCCCCTAATAGATTGTAAATGTGGTGAAGTCAGATATTTTGTTCTCCATCAATCTTTAAATAATATATTACTGTACAGACTACATAAAAACAGTGTACTTATATTTAGTTTCTTCTCACCTCTTGTAACCTTCATTTTTATATTTTACTTCTACAAATGCAATAAATGTCACAATATATGGTTATTATAATTTTTGAAGCACTTGTCTTTTAAAGCAATGAATATGTTAGTGAAGTCTTAAGCTTTGATGACATAAGTGTTTCAGATTTACAGAAAATAAGTTGACATTTCAAAGGTTATTTACAAATTTAAAATATCAATAATATATTTAATTAAAATTCAACATAATCAACATCTTTTGTTTAGTTTTATTTTTTGGACACAGTCTTGCTGTGGCACCCAGGCTGGAGTGCAGCAGCACAACCATGGCTCACTATATACTTAACTTGCCAGGCTGAAATGATCCTCCTGCCTCAGCCTCCTGGGTACCTGGCAGTACAGATATGCACCACTGCACTGAGATAATTGTTTTGTGTTTTTTGTAGAGAACGGATTTTGTGATTTTGCCCAGGCTGGTTTCTGGTTTCAAACTCCTGGGCTCAAGCAATCTTCCTGCCTTGGCCTCCCAAAGTGCTAGGATTACAGGTGTGAGCCACCATGCCGTAATCAACATCTTATGACATAAAATGTTATGGTCAAATTTGAATTTTGCAAAATTCTCATCAGCTGCTGCTCAGTGACCAGAATTGTCAGGACTATTTGTAATGCTAGACTCAAGCTCATCCAAGTAACAATGTTTCGATATTTATATGATATCTATATAAAGTTACGGTTATGGAGTGACTCAAGAAAAATGTGTTTTCTTTGAAAATGTGACACATATACACCATGGAATACTATGCAGCCATAAAAAAGGATGAGTTCATATCTGTTGTAGGGACATGGATGAATCTGGAAACCATCATTCTCAGCAAACTGACACAAGAACAGAAAACCAAACACCACATGTTCTCACTCATAAGTGGGTGTTGAACAATGAGAACACATGGACACAGGGAGGGGAACATCACACACTGGGGTCTGTTGGGGAGTAGGGGGCTACAGGAGCGATAGCAGGGTGTAGGGAGGTTGGGGAGGGATAACATTAGGAGAAATACCTAATGTAGGTTAAAGGGGGATGGAGGCAGCAAACCACCATGCCATTTGTATACCTATACAAGAATCCTGCAACATCTGCACATGTACCCCAGAACTTAAAGTATAATAAAAAAAAAAGAAAAAGGCGTTAATGACCCTGTTTCCATGGTATGCAATATATAAAAGGTGACTTAAAGTATCCCCTGGAGATAACTGTAACCATGTGCTTAGATAGTCAAGGATTTGGGTGACCAAATATCTGCCATCATGGACCAGGAATAGTTAGCATATGCCTGAAGAAACAAAATCAAGGGGCTTATAATAATGCTGCTATAATTAAGAATGGATGATTAATATTCTTTTCTATTCTCATCAGTGGAATAGAACAGAAAGTTCAGAAATCGACATGTTAATTTAGGGAAATTAAATATATTGGAAAGGTAGCATTGAATATTAATGAGCAAATAATTCTTTTATTAAGTCACCTGGTACAATGATTATTTATATAGAAAATTTATAATTGGATCTCTACTTCATATCATATATGAAATTCAATTCCAAGCAGATTTAGGATTTAGATGTGAAAAACAAAACTTTAAAACATTTGGAGAATAAACATTTAAGAATATGTTACAGGGTAAGGGAAAATTTTTTAAGCAATCGCATGTAGCATAAGGTCAAAATGAAAAGGCTGATTAATTAGATTAAAAAAATTAAGACCTTCTCTTCATCCAAATTTATCTTAAATCATGTAAAAAATAGCACAAATTGAAAGAAATTTGCAATACTTTTAACCAACAAAGAATTCATGTTCAGAATATATTCATAACTCCTATGTTTAAATAGAAAAAAAGAACATACAGTGGATATGGCAGAAACTTTAGGTTTTTTAAAATTGGATGTTGTTTGAATCACATATACATTTTTTTTTGTTTCTTTATAAAAAAGTAATAGCTTTGAAATATAATCCACACACCATGGATTTTACTCCTTTAAAATGTATAATTTAATGGTTTTCAGTATATTTACAGTTGTATAACACAACACTCTTTGTGTTCCTTAGCTCAGCTAGGTCCAAGTTCTTGTTAAATGACCAGGAAGAATTAGGCACATGGACACCAGAGAATGAGTGGAGTAGAATTTATTAAGTGAAATGAAAACTCTCAGTGGAGAGAGGTCATGGGGAGGGGTGTAGTTCCCCTACTGAAAGGTGGGAAGCCTCCCCATGCGCTGCCCCATGTGGCTGGGTCCAGGCCTTTTATGGACTCAGAATGGGATATGCATGCTGATTGGTTTGTGAGTATGCAAAAAAGATTAAAGCAAAGACACCACTCAAACATGGGCATGACAGTGCAGAAAACCAATTAGGAAAGGGTAGGTATATGTAAAATACCTTTCTCTAAAGCATGCCAAACAGGAAGGCAAGTTCTCAAGTCGATCTGAGGATTTAACTTGTAGCTTGACTTTCAGGCTTTAAACTGTTTTTGGCTTGGAAGTGGGGTTTCACCATGGACCCACCCCTATCTGCCTAGGTATTTAACTGCCTTCTGCTGCTCTCATAGCCACCATTACAATAGATTTTAGAACATTTTTAACACCCTAATAAAGAAATGTGGGATTCATTAGCAGTTAATCCCAATCTCCTCGTCCCTAACATCTCCAGCCTTAGGAAACCACTATTCTACTTGCTGTCTCTATAGATTTGCCTATGCTGGACACTTCATATAAATAGTACCATATAATATGTGGTTTTTGTGTCTGGTTCCTCTCACTTAGCGTAATATTTTCAAGGTTCATCCATGTTCTAGTGCATATGAGTACTTCATTTCTTTTTGTTGGTGAATAATATTCCATTGTATGGATATAACACATTTCTTTTTCATCCATCACTTAATAAATATTTAATGGTTTCCACTTTTTGTTAGAAACAGTGCTGTAATGTACATTCATGTACCAAGTTTTTGTGTGGACATATATTAATAATTTCATTTCTGCTGCATATGTAACTAGGAGTAGAATTGCTGCATCATAAGATAACTCTATATTTAAGCTGAAGGACTATTGGAACTGTTTTCCAGAGTGATGACACCATTTTATATTCCCACAAGTGTCCTCAGGGACACTTGTTATTACCTATTTTTTAAAGTGTGGTCATCCTAGTACATGTGAAGTGGTATCCCATTGTGATTCTGTTTGGCATTTCTCTAGTGGCTAAGGTTGATGAGAATGTTTTCACGGGTTTAATGGCCATTTGAATACTGTCTTTGATGAAATATACATTGTTTTTAAGTAGACATTGTTTTATAATAACACAACTCTTAAGATAAACCGAATGAGTATGAGGAGAAAATGGAAAAAAGTAAATGTAGATAATTCTTTAGATAAGCTTTGCTGTCAATAGAAGCAGTGAAAGGAGATAATTCAAAGGACACGTGAGTTGAAGAAAGGCTTGCAAATATTCTGGTTCAGCAATATTTTTTTATGCCACAGTGATAATTGTAGCCCATAGTCAAAGCCTCAGTGGGCACAGAGAGAGGGAGACAAAGTGAGGGACAGCAATGGGGAAGGAAGAGGAGCACAGGAGGGAACTGAGTTTATTGCAAAATGGAAAAGAATAGTTGAATAATAGAAGAGTCACCTCGTCTGGCAGAAGTGTTGAAAATGGGCTCTTTTAGGGGCAGAAGAAAAGCGCTCAGGCCATTGGGTAAGCGGACTTTTTCTCTTGAGACACTTGTCTCCATGACTCTTGTCACTCTTTGCTTCCCTCTTGGTGACTTCACCGCTTCACAGCAACAATAATCAGCTAAAACAACAGCAGCAATAACAACAAACCCAAACTTTACCAGCCCCCCTCCAAAAAAAAAAATCCAAACAAAAACACTATTTAAAAATCACACAATTGACAAAAATCCTCTTAAGGGTATGTTAATGTAAATACCATCTGTATTAAACTCTTACCTTATTTAAACATACACATAGAGCTTGACTTTAAGAAGCCCATGCATGAATTATTTGAATAACTGAATTGATGAAGGGTGAAGTTAAAATAAATGTATTCAAATAATGATAGGCAGTATAAGTGAAGGAAAATATGGTTTAAATTCTGAATTTTGTAAAAATAATATTTATGTACCTATGGTACAACTATTAAAATGATCTAAATTGGGTTATTCTTGTTTCTTAATATTTTTGTGTGTAATGCTAAAAAAAGGTAAAAGAAATAAAAGCTATTTGATTTGGATCTCTAGAGAAAAATCCAAGCTATGGGAAGTACAATGTGAACTCCCAGGTATGTACGTATGTACACAGGCTGGGGTTAAGCTATTGCCTTATTTCAGCTCCATGCTTATACAGTCTGTGATGCTGCCTGGGATTCTACAAATCATATGTCCCTTTTGCCAGAGCTCTCCGTTAGGCTTTACCAATTAGAGGATGCTAGGGACGGACTGAAAGGCTGAGGGGGAAGAAGGAGTCACACTTCCTGTTTGCTTCCTGTTCTGTTTAATGACACCATAACAATTACTTTTCATTTTAGCAGTTATAGTTTGTTTCAGTAGCAACAGTTATTTCCAGTTTTTAGTTTTGACAGCATTCCTAGACCTACCTCCTTAGGGTTTTTTTAAGACACCAACAGCAACCAGCAGTTGCCCCCTACTGAGCAGCCTAGGTCCTAGCTCTGAGAAGACACTCAAGCTTCTAAGTGTAGTATTTATATTTTAATTCCAACCTCATCTCTTTGTTGTCTCAGCCCTAGGTAGCTGCTTCCTACATTGCTTATATCATGATATTTTAGTATTCCCTCTTGCCTTGTCAATTTTTCAATATCTGGTTGGATAGCAATTCTTTATATTGAATTATCTCTGTAAAAATAACTGTTGTGGCTTCTATTCTATATCTTAAATGGACTCTAACTGAATTAATACATGTATAACTATATATAATGAATAAATATTATAAACGTGTCTGTATATATGTATATATAGATATTTGTCTGTGTATATGTATTATAGATAAATGTATATATAGATATGTATATATAGAACCATAATCTCCTTAATATGCATATACATAGATATGTACATATGTATAATATGATTTAGAATATATAAACATAATATATGGATATTAAAGAGAATTATCTACAGTTTTAAATATGCATTGTATTTTTCTATATGCATGTTACACATCATATACTACATATCTATGTATATATGCATATTAAGGAGAACTGTTTATGGTTTTTGGTATCATTTGTAATGGTCATAAAAATTTTCTCTTTTAACTTTAATTTCATTGAAACTATACTTGGACTCCTACTTGGAGACAAACCTGCTTGGTCAGAATATATTATTATTTTGCCACGCTTTGGTGTTCAGTTAGCTAAGTTAGAAATTTAGCTTAAGTGTTTATTAGTAAAAATGATAAATAATTGACTTTCCTTCTACTGTCTTTTTCTGGTTTTGATGTCAGTGTTGTTTAGCTTTGAGGAATGGGCTAGGAAAGGTTTCATATATTTTGGAATAATTTGTATAAATTGGAATTATTTGTTTCTTAAAGGTTTATGGAACATCTAAAGAACAAATTCATTTGGGTCTTGTACAGTTTTTAGAATACCACTTTGATTGATATTTCAATTTCTTTTAGATCTATATCTTCTATTTTTCTTGAGGCAATTTTGATAAATTATTTTCTTGAGATATTGTCAGTTTTCATCTAGGTAATAAAATGTAGTATCATTTTATGTATTTTAAAATTCATCCATATTTTCACTTTTCATTGACAACATTGTTAAGTTTTATTGTGTCTCTTTTTTCAATTATACTTGCTGAAATTTTGAAAATGATTGGTTTTTCTAAAAATCACATTTAGATTTTATTGATAAACTTATTTTCTTGTTTTCTAAGTTTATTAATTTCTTTAAAAAATCTTCAATAATTCTACCCTAATTTTCTGAGCATTTTCTTATCTAACTGAAAGCTTAGTTCAACAATTTTCAATCTGTTTTGTTTAATACTACTTTGGCGTAACACTAAGGTTATATTCTTTTTCTCATTCTCACACTCTCAATAGTTCTATGTAGTTTGTAATTTTCATTTGGCCACTCCCTTGACCTAAGAGTAATTTTGAATGTGATGAACACTTTCCAGTTATTTAATTTTTAAAATAAATTTTATTGTGTACATTTAAGGTGTACAGCATTATGTTATGGAATACACATGGGTATTAAAAATTTATTACAGTGAAGAAAATTAACATATACATTATCTCATATAGGAAGAAAAAACTTTTTGTGTGTGGAAAGAGCAGCTGAAATCTATTGATTTGGCATAAATTCTGTATACAGTACAATTTTATTACCTGTAGTCCTCATCTCGTACATTAGATCTCTAGATTTGTTTAGGCTATATATCTGCTACTTTTTAAAAAAATTATTTTAATTTTGGGTATATATTTATGGGGTACATGAGATGTTTTGATATAGGCATGTAATATGAAATAAACACATTGTGGAGAATGGAGTATTCATCCCCTCAAGCATTTAGTTATAAACAATCCAATTATATTCTTTTAGTTATTTAAAAATGTACAAATACATTGTTATTGACTATAGCCTCCCTGTTGTGCTACCTACTAATTAATAGTAAGTCTTATTTATGCCTTCTATTTTTTTTTTGTACCTATTAAGCATCCCCACCTTCTCCCCACCTGCAGCCCCGCTCCACACTCCCACTATCCTTTTCAGCCTCTGGTAATAATCCTTCTACTTTCTATGTCCATGAGTTTAATTGTTTTAATTTTTAGATCCCACAATAAGTGAGAACATGTGATGTTTGTCTTTCTGTGCCTAGTTTATTTCACTCTACATGATCTCTAGTTCCATCCATACAAGTTGTTACAAATGACTAGATCTCATTGTTTTTATGGCTGGGTAGTACTTCATTATGAATATATACCACATTTTCTTTATCCATTTATCTGTTGATAGGCACTTAGATTGCTTACAAATCTTAGCTATTGTAAACAGTGCTGCAGGAAACTTAGGAGTGCAGCTATTTCTTGGATATATTAATTTCCTTTCTTTTGGGTATATACCCAGCAATGAAATTGCTGGATCATATGGTAGCTCAATTTTTAGTTTTTTGAGGAACCACCAAATTGTTCTCCATAGTTGTTTTGCTATTTACATTCCCACCAACAGTGTAAAAGGGTTCCCTTTTCTCTGCATCCTTACCAGCATTTGTTACTGCCTGTCTTTTGGATATAAGCCATTTCAACTGGGGTGAGATGATATCTCACTGCAGTTTTCAGTTGCATTTTTCTGATCAATGAAGTACCTATAGTTGTATATCATTTTAATAGTTGTACCTATAGTACTGGGTAGTACTTCAGTACTTTGCATATGCCTGTTTGCCATTTGTATGTCTTCTTTTCAGAAATGTCTATTCAAATCTTTTGCCCATTTTTAATCAGATTATTAGACTTTTTTCCCTATAAAGTTATTTGAATTCCTTATATATTCTGGTTATTAATCCCTTGTCAGATGGGTAGTTTGCAAATATTTGATTTCACTCTGTGGGTTGTCTCTCCACTTTATTGATTGTATCCTCTGTTGTGCAGAAGCTTTTTAACTTGGTGTGATCTCATTTATCCATTTTTGTTTGGTTGCCTGTGCTTGTGGTGTATTGTTCAAGATTTTTTTTGCCCAGACCAACATCCTGAAGATTTTCCCCAAAGTTTTCTTGTAGTATTTTTATAGTTTGAGCTATTAGATTTAAGTTTTTAATGTGTTTTGATTTAATTTTTGAATATGATTAAAGATAGGGGACTATTTTCATTCTTCTGCATATGAATACCCAAGTGCCCCAGCATCATTTACTAAAAAGACTTTCTTTTCCCCAGTGTATATTCTTTGCACCTTTGTTGAAAATGAATGTAGCTGTGTGGATTTGTTTCTGGATTCTCTATACTGTTCCATAGGTCTGCCCATTGCACTATCTATGTCTTGAAAAGCTGTAGTGATTATTTTAGATTGGTTCATTATTTCATCTTTCTACTTAAAATAAGAGAAATGTACACACCACAGTTACAGTGTCATAGTATTCTGTTTTTCTGTGTACTTACTATTTCTATTGAGTTTTATACTTTTAGGTAATTTCTTATTGCTCATTAGCATTCTTTTCTTTCTGATTGAAGTACTCTCTTTATAAGTACTCCTTTTACAAGTTCTCCCGTTACGAGCGTTTCTTGTAGGACAGGTCTGGTGTTGATGAACACCACCTTTTTTTTGTCTGTGAAAATCATTATTTCTGGTGAATGTTTAATGGATATTTTTGTCAAATACGCTGTTCTAGCATTAAAGTTATTTTCATTCAGCACTTTAAATATGTCATACCACTCCCTCCTGGCCCATAAGGTTTCCACTGAAAAGTCTGCTGCTAGGCATATCAGAAATCCATTGTATGTTATTTGTTTCTTTCGTTCATTCTTTTTTTTTTTTTTTTCTGCTTTTAGGATCCCTACTTTATCCTTGACCTCTGGCAGTTTGATTATTAAATGCTTTGAGATAGTCTTCTTTGGGTTAAATCAGCTTGGTGTTCTACAACCTTCTTGTACTTAGATATTGATATCTTTCTCTAGGTTTGGGAAGTTCTTTGTTAATATCGATTTGAATAAACTTTCTACTTCTGTCTCTTTCTCTACCTCCTCTTTAAGGTCAATAGCTCCTAGACTTGCTATTTTGAGACTATTTTCTAGTTTCTGTAGGTGTGCTTCGCTTTTTTTTTTTGAGACGGAGTTTCGCTCTTGTTACCCAGGGTGGAGTGCAATGGCGCGATCTCGGCTCACCGCAACCTCCGCCTCCTGGGTTCAGGCAATTCTCCTGCCTCAGCCTCCTGAGTAGCTGGGATTACAGGCACGCACCACCATGCCCAGCTAATTTTTTGTATTTTTAGTAGAGACGGGGTTTCACCATGTTGACCAGGATGGTCTCGATCTCTTGACCATGTGATCCACCCCCCTTGGCCTCCCAAAGTGCTGGGATTACAGGCTTGAGCCACTGCGCCCGGCAGGTGTGCTTCACTTAAAAAAAAATTATTTTTTCTCTCATCTCCTCTGTGTATTTTTAAATAGCTTGTCTTCAAGCTCACATATTCTTTCTTCTTTTTCTTTTGTCTCCTCTGACTATGTCTTTTCAAATAGCCTGTCTTCAAGCTCACTAATTTTCTTCTGCTTGATTAATTCTGCTATTAAAGGACTCTGAGGCATTTTTCAGTATGCCAATTGCATTTTTCAGCTTCAGAATCTCTGCTTTATTTAACTATTTCAGTCTCTGTTAAATTTACCTGATAGGATTCCTAATTCCTACTCTATATTATCTTGAATGTCTTTGAGTTTCCTTAACACAGCTATTTCGAATTCCCTGTCTGAAATTTCACATATCTCTGTTTCTCTAGGATTGGTCCCTGCTGCCTTATTTAATTCATTCGGTGAGGTCATGTTTTCCTGGATGGTATTGATGCTAGTAGATGTTCTTCATTGACTGGGCATTGAAGAGTTAGATATTTATGGTAGTCTTCACTGTCTGGGCGTATTTGTAGCCATCCTTCTTGAAAGAACTTGGATGTTGTGATCTAAGCTATATCTACTTTAGGCAGCACCCCAAGTCCAGTAATGCTGTAGTTCTTGCAGGCTTGTAAAGGTATCACTTTGATGGACTTTGTCAAGATCCAGGAGAATTTTCTGGATTACCAGGCAGAGACTCTTTCTCTTCCCTTACTTTCTCCCAAACAAACAGAATCTCTCTCTGTTCTGAGTCACCCAAAGCTGGGGATGGAGTGACACAAGCACCCTTTGACCACCTCCAGTATGACTGTGCTGAGTCAGACCTGAGCCAGCACAGCACTGGGTCTCACCCAAGGCCTGCTGTAACCACTCCCTGGCTACTGCCTATGTTCACACAAGGCCCTGAGATTCTACACTCAGCTTATTGCAAAGCCAATCAGGTCTGTATCCTTCCCTTCAGGGCAGTGAGGTTCCCTAGGCCCAGGTGGATGCAGAAGTGCTATCTAGGATTTAGGGACTACAGTTAAAAACCTAGCAGCCTATTTGGTGTTCTACTGTACTGTGGAGGAGGTGGCACTCAAACCACAAGATGCAATTATTCTCACTCTTTTCTCCTCTTTCCAAAGGCCTCACCCATAGCCACTGCCACCCCAGACCATAAGTAGTACTGTCAGACCAACTACCTCCAATATTCCTTTAAAGTCCAAGAGCTCTTAAGTCAACCTGTGGTGAATGTTGCCTGGCCTGGGACTCATCCTTCAGAGCAGTGGACTCTACTCTGGCCCAGGGCAGAACCAGAAATGTCACCCAAGAGTCAAGTCCTGGAACAGGGGAGCCCAAGAGCTTTCTTAGTGCTCTACGTAGCCTGTGGCTGTTCTGGTACCTGAAGCCAACAAGTCTCAATGGCCTACTTAAGGTCCTTGATGTGGTACCTTGGTATCACTTCTGGTTTTCCAGGGACCAAAGGCTCTTGAGTTGGCAGAAGATGAATGCTGCCAGGAATGGGTTATTTCCATTAAGGCAATGGGTTCCTTTCTGGCCCAGGGGGTGTCTGAAAATTTCATCTGGGTGGTACGTCCCAGAACAGGGGCCTCATGACTCTGATGACTGCTCTATCCTGCTGTGGTTGAGCCAGTATCCAAGATCCAAGACAAAGCCTTCCCAACTCTTCCCTCTCCTCTTCTCAAGTAGAGGGAAGGGTTCTTTTTTGGGGCTGTGAGCTGTGAAGCCTGGGGTTAGGAAAGGGGTAATGCCAGGACTCCTTTTTGTACCCCAGCTGGTGTCTCAGTATGTCAGGTGCCCTCCAGTCCACTGTTTCAGGGCCTAGTACAGCATTAGGACTCACCTAATTGTTGCAGTCCTTATGACCTACATTGCCTTTCAAGTACAGAGCACTTTGGCCCTTGGTGGTGAGGTTTGCAGGAACTCAAGATCTGACCTCTGGCATCTGTGATATCCCTACCTGAGTAGCGCTGGTTTCAATGTTCTCCTTTAAGCAGGTATCAGCTGAGTTTGGTCCAGTTTACCTGTCTGCTCCAAGAGGACAGCACTAAGTTTAATGCCTCACAGTTGCTGTGTTCTCCCTTCTCTAGTGCCCAGAGATGCTCTCTGCACCATGACAGGCCTGCCAGAGGGTAAAGAACAGGTGATGTCAGGAGTTCAGGACTTTTTTTTTTTTTCTTCCTATCTCTTCAGTGCCTTTTTCAGTGATATGAAGTTAAAACCAGGTACTATGAGTGCTCATTTGATTTTTGGTTCTTATGAAACTGCTTTTTTCTGTGTAGATAGTTGTTAAATTGGTGTTGTTGCAAGGAAGGCAGTCAGTGGAGCCTTCTCTTCTGCCATCTTGGTCCCTATATCTGCTATTTTGTATTCTCTGATCTATATCTCTTCATTTCCCCACTCCTCTGTCCCAACCAACCCTGGAAACCAAGGTTATCTTCTCTATTTTTGTATATTTATTTATTTATTTTAGAATCTACTTATAAATGAGGTCATACAGTATTTTTACTTCTATATCTAGCTTATTTCACTTCGCATAATGTCCTCCAGGCCTATTTATGTTGTGGCAAATAGCAGGATCTCATTCTTTTTTAGGGCCGAAGAATATTCCACTGTATATATGTATTACAGTTTCTTTATCCATTTATCTGTCAATGGCCACTGAGGTTAGGTTGCTTCCATATCTTGGCTATTGTAGAACATGCTGCAATGAACATGGAAGTGCAGTTATCTTTATAAGGTGCTGCTTTCATTTCTTTTGGGGATGCCTAGAAGAGATATTACTGAGACGTGTGGTGGTTCTATTTTTAACTTCTTTGGAAACCACCATACTGTTTTCTATAATGGCCATATCAATGCACATTCCCACCAATATTGTATACGAGTTCCCTTTACTTCATCCTCTTACTAACATTTGCTATCTTCAGTTACTTAACTTTTATTGGTGGGAGGGGGGCTTTATTAACATTCTTTTGTTAAGATTATTCATTTCTATTTTTTTTGCACTATTATTGCTGCTTGCTACTATTTCCAGTTTTTGTTTTGTTTTGGCTTTTAGATTCAGGGAATACACGTACAAGTTTGTTACTTGGGTATATTGTGTGATGCTGAGATTTGGGATATGGTAGATTTTGTCACCCAGGTACTAAGCATAGTACTCAATACTTAGTTTTTCAACCCTCGTTCCCCTCTCTACCTCCCCTGCTGTAGTCCCAAGTGTCTATTGCCATCTTTATGTCCATGAGTACCCATTGTTTAGCTTCCACTTATAAGTGAGAATATGTTATATGTGGTTTTTTGTTTCTAGGTTAATTTGCTTAGAATAATGGACTCAGGCTGCATTCATGTAGCTGCAAAGGATATGATTTTGTTATTTTTAATGGCTGCATACTATTTCATGGTATGTATGTATCACATTTTCTTTATCTAATCCACCATTGGTGGGCACCTAGGTTGATTCCATATCTTTGCTATTGTGAATAGTGCTGCAATAAACATATGAGTGTATGTGTCTTTTGGGTAGAATAATTTATTTCTTTTATATACCCAATAATGGGAATATTGGGTTGAATGGTAGTCCTGTTTTAAGTTCTTTGAGAAAATCTCCAAACCCACTTTCCACCGTGTGTAATTTACATTCCCACCAACAGGGTATAACATTCCCTTTCTCAATAGCCTTGCCAATATCTGTTGTTTTTGACTTTCCATCATAGTCAAAATGACTGGTGTGAGATGGTGTCTCATTGTGGTTTTGATTTCATTTATTTGATGATTATTGGTGTTTAGCATATTTTCATGTTTATCGGCTGCTTGCATGTCTTCTGTTGAAAAGTATCTGTTCATGTCTTTTGCCCATTTTTAATGGGGTTGTTTTTTGCTTGTTCAATTGTTTAAGCTCCTTATAGATTATGGATATTAGACCTTTGTCAGATTCATAGCCTGCTAATACTTTCTCCCATTCTTAAGGTTGTCTGTTTTCTTTGTTGACAGTTTCTTTTGTTGTGCAGAAGCTCCTTGGTTTAATTAGGTCCTACTTGTCAATTTTTGTTTTTGTTGCGATTTTTTTTAAGACTTAGTCATAAATTCTTTCTCAAGGCTGATGTCTACTATGGTGTTTCTCAGTTTTTCTTCTAGGATTCTTATAGTTTGAACTTTTACATTTAAATATTTAATTTATCTTGAGTTAATTTTTGTAAATGGTGAAAGGTGGGGGTTCAGTTTTATTATTCTGCACATCCAGCTATTCCAACACTGTTTGTTAAATAGGGACCTCTTTCTCCATCTCTTATTTTTGTTGACCTTGTCAAAGATCAGACAGCTGTAGAAATGCAGCTTTATTTCTGGGTTCTCTGTTCTGTTCCATTGGTCTATGTGTCTGTTTTTGTACCAGTACCATGCTGTTTTGGTTACTGTGGCTGTATAGTATAGTTTGAAGTCAGGTAATATGATGCCTCCAGCTTTGTTCTTTCTGCTTAGGATTGGTTTGGCTATTCACATTCTTTTTTTAGTTCTTTATGAATTTTAGAATAGTTTCTTTTCTAGCTCTGTGAAAAATAACATTGGTAGCTTGACAAGAATAGCATTGAATCTGTAGTTTGGGCAGTATGGCCATTTGAATGACATTGATTCTTCTAATCCATGAGCATGGAATGTTTTTTCATTTGTTTGTGTCATCTATGATTTCTTTCAGCAGTGTTTAATAGTTCTCTTTGTAGAGATCTTTTATCTAATTGGTTAGAGGTATTCCTAGATACTTTATGGTTTTTGCAGTAGTTGTAAATAGGATTGCTTCCTTGATTTGGCTCTCAGTTTGAGTGTTATTAGTATGTGGAAATGAAAATGATTTTTGTACATTAATTTTGTTTCCTGAAAGGTTATGGAAGTTGCTTATTTGTTCCAGTAGTCTTCTGAAGGAGTCTTTAGGGCTCACTCTGTATAGTTCATATCAGCAAAGAGAGATAATTTGATTTCTTTACCTATGTGGTTGCTTCTTATTTCTTTCTCTTGCCTGATTCCTCTGGCAAGGACTTCCAGTAATCTGTTGAATAGGAGTGATGAGAGTTGGCAATCTTGTCTTGTTCCAGTTCTTAAAGAGAATGCTCCCAGTTTTTGCCTGTTCACTATGATGGTGCCTGTGGATTTGTCATAGATGGCTGTTAGTATTTTGATATATATTCCTTCAGTGTCTAGTTTTTTGAGGACTTTTATCAAGAAGTGATGTTGGATTTTATTGAAAGCTTTTTGTTCATCTATTGAGACGATAATTTTGTTCTTAATTATCTTTATATTGTGAATTACATTTGTTGATTTGAATATGTTGAAACAACTTTGTATCCCAGAAATGAAGCCTACTTGATCATAGTGAATGCACTTTTTGATCTTCTGCTGTATTCAATTTGCTAGTATTTTGTTGAGGATTTTTATATCTATGTTCATCAGGGATATTGGCCTATAATTTTCTTTTTAAGTAATGTCTCTGCCAGGTTTTGGTATCAGAGTATGATGACTTCATAGAATGAGTCAAGGAAGAGTGCCTTCTTCTCAGTTTCAGTAGGGTTGGTAACAGCTCTTCTTTGTACATCTGGTAGAATTTGGCTGATGTTTATCCATCTGGTCTGGGCACTATTTTTTTTTTTTTTTTNTTTTTTTTTTTTGGCTGGTAGTGTTTTGTGTTACTGATTCAATTTTGGAACTTCATATTTGTCTCTTCAGGGTTTAATCATTTCCTGATTCAATCTTGAATTGAATCATGTTCAATTCAAATTCATGAGATCCTGTGTTTCCTATGATTTATCCATTTCCTCCAGCTTTTCTAGTTTGTGTGCATAGAGGTGTTGGTAATAGTCACTGAGGATCATTCATATTTTTGTGAATTGGTTGTAATATCACCTTTTTATTTCTGATTGTGCTTATTTGGATCTTCTATTTTCTTCTTTTTGTTAACCTAGTTGGTGGTCTATTGATCTCATCTATCCTTTCAAAGAAACAACTTCTGGTTTCACTGATTGTATGGATATTTGTTCTCCATTTTGTTCAGTTCTTCCCTCATTTCAATTATTTTTCTTTTCTTAGCTTTGGGGTTAGTTTGTTTTTATATTTTTAGTGTGATGTTAGATTATTAAATTGAGATATTTCTACATTTTTGATGTAGGTATTTAGCACTATAAACTTTCCTCTTAACACTGCTTTCATGGTATCCCAGAGATTTTTGGTATGTTGTGTCTCTGTTTTTATTCATTTCAAACAATTTTTTGATTTCTACCTTAATTCTATTGTTTATCCCCAACTCATTCAGGACAATCTGTTTAAACCCCATGTAATTGTGTGGTTTTGAGATATCTGTTGGTATTAATTTCTATTTTTATTCCACTATAGTCCAAAAGTATGGCTAGAATGGATTTCAGGTTTTTTGAATTTAGAGGCTTGCTTTATGGCTGAGCATGTGGTTGATCTTGAAGTATATTCTGTGTGCAGATGAGAAGACTGTATATTCTGTCATTGTTGGATAGAGTATTCTGTAGATGTGTATTAGGTCCAAATGATCAAGTGTTAAATTTCAGTCCAGAATTTCTTTGTTAGTTTTTTGCCTTGATCTGTCTGTGGGGTTTGAAGTCCTCTGCTATTATTATGAGGCTGTGTAAGTCTTTTCTAGGTCAAAAAGTACTTGTTTTATGAATCTGGGTGCTCCCATGTTGGGTGCATACATATTTAGTATAGTTAAGTCTTTTTGTTGAATTGAACCCTTTATCGTTATGTAATATATTTCTTTGTCCTTTTTTTTTCTGTTGCTTATTTAAAGTCTGTTTTTTCCATGAGAATAGCAACCCCTCCTCTTTTTTGTGTTCCATTTGCATGATAGATCTTTTCCAACCCTTTACTTTGAGCCTATGGGTGTCATTAACATGTGAGATGGGTCTGTTGAAGGCAACAAACAAATGGGTTTTGTTTCTTTATACAACTTGCCACTCTGGGCCTTTTAAGTGGGGGCATTTAGGCCATTTACATTCAAGGTTGAGTATTGATATGTGAGGCTTTGATCCTGTTAGGTGGTGCTTTGCAGTTTCTATTGTTTGGTTGCTTTATAGGGTCTGTGGGCTATGTACTGAAGTGTTTTGTTTTGTGTTTTTTTGGTGGAGCAGGTATTGTTCTTTCATTTCCATTTTGATATCTTCCTTGAGGATCTCTTATAAGGGTTGGTCTAGTGGTAATAGTGCTTGGTTGTCTGAAAAATATTTTATTTTTTCTTTGCTTATGAATTTTAGTTTGGTAGGATAGGAAATTCTTGGTTAGAATTTTTTTTTCTATGACAATGCTAAAAATAGGCCCCAGTCTGTCCTGGCTTATAAGATTTCTGTTGAGAAGTTCACCGTTAGACTGATGAATTTCCCTTTGTGAGTGATTTGACCTTTTTCCTCTAGCTGTCTTTAAGATTTTTCCTTTAGCATTGACCTTGGACAGTCTGGTGACAATCTGCCTGGGTGGTGTTCATTTTGTGTTGTATGTCATGGGTGTTTTCTGTATTTCTTTTGCTTGGATGTCTACCTCTCCAGGAAAATTAGAGAACTTTTCTTGAATTATCCCCTCAAGTGTTTTCTAGATTGTTTTCTTTTTCTTTCTCTCAAGAGTGCCAATAATTCAGAGGTTTGGTTGCTTCATATAATCCCATATTTCTTGAAGACTGTTCATTTTTGAAATTCCTTTTTCATTACTTTTGTTGTCTGACTGGGCTAGTTTGAAAGATTGATCCTTAGGTTCTAAAATTTTTTCTTCTGCTTGGTCCAGAGAGAAGGGATCTTACTTTTCTTGCACAGGCTGCTCTTGAACTCCTGGCTTCAAGTGATCCTCCTGCCTCAACCTCCCAAAGTACTGGAATTACAGGTGTAATCTACTGTGCCTGGCCTTTGGCTTACACTGTTGTTATAATTTATGTAAGGTGTCTTTTCATATTGTTATTTTTAGTTTTCTTGTGTGCTTTCATGTTAAGGATGCCACTTATAAATAATTCATAGCAAGTTTTATTTTAACCTAATTTGTGAATTTCTTTTAATAGTTTAGCCCTAACATATATATTATAGCTAATGATGAATTTAACTTTTTTTTCTGAGACTTTATTTTGTTTTCTATTTTCCTCACTTGCTATAGATTGCTCTTTACCTCCTTTCCAGCTTTTTGTTAGGTTGATTTTTTTTTTCTCATTCTAATGATTTGGAAGATAATGTTATTCTAAGTAATTATCACTAAATTTCTATCATACAAACTTATGTTTGTTTGTTTGATTTTTTTAAATAAAGTTTAGTTATTCAGTATCCCAGCCTTCCCCATTATTTAGATAGGTACGTCTGTGCTTTCTCATTTTCATATAATTTGAAATTTGAGTTTGATAACTGCTATGGTTTTATTGTTCTAGCCTATCAACATGCTTAGACAACTTCAAATAGTCTTCTTTTCTTATCATTACCTTTTCAACTCTACTTTTTCTTCTTGTAGTTTAATTTTTTTTTTCTTTTGTTTCTCTTCTCATTCCCCTGCTTATTGCATCCTCTAATAATTCTTTTCAGACAGCATTTCCAAGTGGTAAATGATGTCAATCTTTTTCCCTCTTTCTGTAGTTTTTATATATTGGAAATTATGCATTTATGTAACTGTCCTATATTTACCAGGTTAGGGAAAACTAATCTGGGTAATTTTTATTTCTATAGTCAAAATTTTAATTTTCTCAGTCTCTTATTGATTTTATTTAGGGATGAAATGTTTTATATGCTTTGGAGAATATTATCTATAATGATAAAAAGTCTTGTCCTACTACTGTAAATTTCTTGCTTTGCATATAAATTTCTTTTCTTTGTTGAGTTACATATTGTTCATTTGTGATATTGGCTTTCTCTAAATATTTGATGATTCTTGTACATCTTCATAACTGAAATTCCCTATTAAACTCAGAAAAGGCCGTTATCTCTTTTAAGCCTGCTTGATAGGAGAAAGAGGACCAATTTTTGAATGGGAAAACAAGTAGATAAAATTCTGTGCCCAGGGCTCACCATTTCTACTGAAAGTTGACAGTTGCTGGAGGCACAACTTTGTCTCTCTGACCCAGTGTTTTGCCACTCTCCTCCACCTGAAGATTTTCTAGTTTCTGTTGTTTGGCTCTTGGGCAGGTTGAGGAGAGAAGAGAGGAGATGAAGGGTGTGCAGGTTACTCCTGCTGTGATACTCCAAGTTCAACCTTGTTTTGCCTGTACCCTGCCTATTTCTAGTTTCTGCTACTTTCAGACATGAGGTCACTGGTGCTTTTTCTGCCTTTTGTAGCTTCCATTCTCTTAGGTGCATTTTTGGCTGTGGTTCCCATTTCCAGTCTTCTGCTTTCTGCCTTTTAGAGTGCTGATAGCGTACCCATTTTTTGTTTTCTATTGTTGATATTGTTGAGATAGATTTATTTATTAGGTTGGTACAAAAGTAATTGTGGTTTTGGCAATTTTAATTGAAAAAAAAAACCCTGCAATTACTTTTGCACTAACATATTTTTTCTTTTTCTTTTTTTTTCTTTTCCTTTATTTTTCTTTTTTAACGTGTAAAGGAACTTGTACCAGTAGTAGAGGCTGCCCTGAGTGCTCAGTCTATCATCTTGGACTGGAGCAACCCTTTACTTCTTATGATAGTTTTCTTCCTGTAAAAAGCAAAATTCAGTAGTCTGTTCAACATCTTATATGTATTATTTTGGTTTTGGCTGTGTTTTTGTTTTTTAACCACACTCATGAAGAATAAGAATGGCAACCAGAATTAATGTTAAGCAACTAGCAGCTACTTTGGGCTACAGTTTTTATTTATGTTTATACAGTATATATTTCCATCCTATGTTCTTATACTCTAGAAAATGTAAGGTAGATCTAGGGCTATCCCTGTGTAATTTTAGCCTCATAGAATCTTAAAATGAAGAATAGGTGTTGGCCAATGTTTTTAGAAGCAGAGTGTGTGGGAGGGTCTTGTTCTGTCACCAAGGCTGGAGTGCAGTGGTCTGATCATAGCTCACTACAGCCTTGACCTCCTGGGCTCAAGCCATCTTCCCATCTCCCGAGTAATTGGGATTAGAGTCATGAGCCACCATGCTTGGCTCCAATTTTCTTATTTGTTTGCCAAGTGGATTGTCTTCTTTTCTGCTATTCAAACAAATAAAGATGCCCAACAGCAAAAAAATTTTGCAGAGAAGGTGGAATATCCAAGGAGTGTTTTTAAAGTATGGGGTTCAAGTTGTATTTTACTACCTTCTGAATATTCCATAATTAATATTAAAATTGATCAGTTGATCGGAGACATTTGCTAATGATCGCAAAATAATTTTGCTGATTAGGATCAAATACAAGGTCTCCTTGTAATGATTTGGAAGACCATTCGATGAAAGCTGCAGTATTGTCTACATTGTTTTCCTGGACTTTACCAGAAGCATCTTTGAAACTTAATGGTGATTTATTATTATATTCAGTGGTCTAGCAAGACGAATTCAGAAAAAATTTTTTGGGCTGATCCTCTGATGTTTCAACACTTAAATAGTCTAGGAAGTATTGGTGGGTGTGTGATTTTATTCCCAGAGCCTTAATAGACTGTTAAGTAGGTGGCTCCACACACATCCTTACATTTTCCTTGTCACATGTGACTCATTTTTACTCCACCTTTAAAAATCCTTCTGAGAAAAAATTAGATAATATTCATTTCAAAGTTTAATAATCCATGTGGCTGACATTATTTTCAGTGTCTCATCTCTATATTATATGCTACAGAATAAATTTATTTATTTTTACTCTTTCCTTAGTGGACATAATAATAATTACTACTACTTATTGATCATTACTTCTCTGTTTGTGATATGGCTCCCATGAGTGGAAGAATACCAGGGCTCTTGTCTCATGTTGAATTAGATAAAACAACACGGACACATGGAGTGGTTTTAAGGAGCAGAGAGTTTAATAGGCAAGAAAAAAGGAAGAAGAAAGAAGGAAGAAGCTCCCCTATACAGAGACAGAGGGAGGAGGGCTCTAAAGCCTCGAGAGGGAACCCCAAGTGAAGGGGAAACCAGCCAGGTATATATAGAGGCTGGAGGAGGCGATGTCTGATTTGCATAGGGCTCAGGGGATTGGTTTGACCAGGCATGTAATTCACCACATAGCCTGTGAAATACTGGCCCTCCCACCCTTGCCTTTTAATGTGCAAATGCAGGGCACCATGATGTTCTACACATGTGGGGATATGTGGGGGTGGCCATGTTGCCAGGCACGTGGGGCAAGTGTGAGAAGGCAACTCCTACAACACTTGTAAATATACATGTGAATATAATAATGCACATGAAAATTATTATTAAACTGTAAAGTACTATTCAAAAATATTAACATTTATGCTAATATTGTTAGCATATTATCATATTACCATATCATTGATTTTAAGAACTTTGGATAATAAAAATAATGAGAAAGCTTCTCTCTCTGTCTCTCAATCTCTGTCTTTTGGTGAGCAACATGAGTCTTCCCAATATCAGAAACTAAAATAGAATTTCTTAAACTTTCCAGCTAAGCTCCAGAAAACCTTTCAACAAACAAACGTGACTGTTTCATATACCAGTTGGCATGAAGATAAGGTATTGGTATGGCATTTTAAAGAGGAAGCTTGAGAAATATGAGGAAAGTAACTAAACTAGAATCAATTATAATAGGCTGGTTATTGGCAAATACACATACACTTTTCAGAGGATCTTGGAGCATCTCAAAGAAAGCCAGGAGTTTAGCAGAGTATTCTGCCTTTTCTTTCTGCTGTGATAGACATGGGACTAAACCTTTCATGCCTCTTTTTCATAACCTGTGAAACTGGGGTCATAGTAGCATTACCTTTCTTAAAAACTTGTTATAAAATGCTACCTGTACCCCAATAAGTTATGAAAAAATAAAATAAAAAAATTATAAAATCACAAGACAACAAGGAACTTCTAATGCCTTATTTTTTCTCAAAAGGAAACTATCTTAAGTGAATAAGTGATTTGTACAAAGTCAGAAAACCTAGTTGGGCTGTAATAGACTGGAAGCCTTTTGAGTTGGAATAGATGTTTTAGTTATATAGTTTTTAAATCCTTTTACTGAATCAGAAATTCTCCACAATCTCTCTGGCATTCCTTAGGAGATCACTCCTTGTTAACAAATTGACTGAATTTCAGGGTGGAACATTATGTTATCAGACCACTTTAATTGTCAGGTCATTGTTTATAATGTCAAGTCAAGTTCCTGTGATTTCTGTACCTTGACTCTTATCACAAGTGCAATTCCCTAGAAAGCAGACACTTAGAAATTAGCGTGCGGAAGTTTATCAGGGAATGCTTTTGGTATCCAGTCTGTATAAAGGAAGAGAAAACAAACAAATAAACAAACAGGATTTGACAGAGAAAGAAGTCACTCTGTAGTGCAGTTCAAATAGAGTGCCTCAATGGATGCTGCAGGGAGTTTAGATGGAATAACCTTCAAGTTTTCTTGAGCTGGGATGACACAGCCAGGGCTTTAAACCTCTGTTTCTATCACTTACTGAATATAGGCTGCCCCGGGAAGGGGGCATGAGCTTAGGTAAAGTAGTTTTCTTCAGCTGAGGCAGTTCCCAAATGGAGCTCACATCCTAGGGCTGTTTGTAGGCAGCTAAAGCTTTAATTCGTTTATTTCTGAAAAATAATAAAGGTGGTACCTCATAGCATTCACTACATATAAGACATTTTAGAATTAATTTGTAAATTTTACTAAAAATATCCCTGCTCTCTTTAATTGGGATTGTGTTGTATTATAGATAAATTTAGGAAGAGTCGGTATATTAACAATGTTGAATCCTCAGTCCATTAGTATGTTCTACCTATTTATTTGAGTCTTGTTTAATTTCTATTTGTGATATTTTGCAGTTTGCAATATAAGCTACAAATCTGTTTGGATATATTTCTCCTTTGATGCTATTTTGAAAGGCATGTTCAAGTTTCCGTTTAAAAATATTTATCATTATGAATATTAATGGGATGCTTTCTTCCCTTTCAAATGCCTTCTCTATTTTACTCTCTTTCTTGGGTCAGTGGTCTTTAAGCGGAGTTCTAAATAGTTTGAACAGTTTTATTGTCTGTAAAATTATGCATAAAATTTATACATATCCTGTGAGACTGTCCAAAATAAATTGTATTAATTTGTATTAAAAAATAAAATAAAAATATTTATCATTAGTGTATAGAAGTGTAATTACTATTTTTTGTACATTGGTTTTATATTCTAAAATCTTGTTATGCTCACTTATTAGTCATAGATTTTTATGTAGATTCCTTAGAATTTTCTATATCCATGATCATATTGACTGTGAAAAAAATTTTATTTATTTGTTTGCAGTCTGTATGCCTTTTATTTATTTTTATTGCCATGTTGAAATGGTTAGGGCCCATAGTACAATATGGAATAGAAGAGCTGAGAGCAAATATCCTCCTCTTGATCCTAGTCTAGTTCAATAACATTTAATCTTTTATTGAGTATGATATTAGTAAATTATAGCAGGTGAATTAAAATTCCAGAGTAGCAACATGAAAGGATGCATTAAAGGTCCATTGCTTAGTAAAGTCTTATACTGTACTCAATTTAACTGCATCAATACTGTATACAACAGTAGCTGGAACAAATTGTAAATAATTATCTACTGCCTAGCTTTGAAAGAGAGCGCATTTTACATCCTTATGGAAACAACCAATTCTGTAGCATATAGAAAATACATAATGTCCTGCAAAAATAACTGTGTAGTGGAATATTATCTCTTTCAGATATTCATCACTTACTGTTTGCTGATTTTCATGCTGAGAGGTTCATGCTTAGATTACTCATCAAACAAGTTTATCTGGGTTGAAGTTTTTTGCCTGGCTCCCTTTGGACAGGAAGTTGACATTTTAATATGAAATTCATAAAAATATCTTCTAATTATATAATTCAAGAGCCAGCCACAACTGCAGGAAAAAACATGGCCTCATTCTTTTACTACTTCTTCTTCATCACCACCTTGTCTAAGAGGAAGCTCAGCTTCCTCTTAAAATCCCTTTCAAAGAATCCTAGAAATTTTCAGGACGTTTTGCTTAGGAACAAGGCTGCTAATGTTGTACTAATTCTGGCTTCTCATTTCCATCTCTTATTTCTGCTTCTATGGGAGCTGCCCTCCCTGAAAATGTGTGTTTCTGTAGTGGGGTATGATCCACTAATGTTCCTGAAGGAAGAGCAGTTATTTAGGTGCCTGACTCGGTGAAGATCTTGTCATTTATGCCTTAAAACATCAATGGTCATAATCAGAACCTTACATAGTCTTTCATGAAGTTAGCTCCTTCACCTGTCACTATCCCACTTTTCCCTCAACAGGTGTCACGTGAGGAGGAGAGATGTAAATTCCTTGCCATCCCCGTCTTTATCATCTTTACCAATTCTTTGACCTTCTTCAACCAGTCATATCACAAACAAGCAAATAACCAAGCAAAACCCAAATATTTTCTTCTTTTAGTCAAAACACTAAAACCAATGTGCATATTAATTCATGCAAATGAAAACCTGCATTGGTCACCTGCAAACCAGTTACAAGTAAACAAATTTGGCCTCAGTTGGAAACCTGGCTACACAGCAATGCCTTTGTTGACTAGAGTCTGTCAGTTGCATGTTTCTATTTTGCAATATCAATCCAACAGTCATTTACTGAAGGCTCATAGAGTGTTGCTGTGGGGGATACTGAAATGAATATAGATAAAAAGCAAAAATGTAATCTTCTTAATGTCTTCTGTTTGGAATAGCTTCTGCCTCACAAGGCCTTTTTGTTTTGTTATTTATTTTCAAATTAATTAAAATGCAGCTCATTATTTTCCAGGCACAAATATTTGCTCACTATATTTAAACACATAAATATTTAAACACATAAATGTCCACTGCTAATTGCCAGGCAATTAGCAGTGGACATTTGACTGCAAATGGAGTAGAGCTGATTGTAACATTATATGCAGATGAGGAGTGCTGAATCTAATCATGCATTGAGATTTCCAGACAGTCAAAACTTACACCCTCTCTAAAAACTCAAAGCTGTACATTCAAAGGTCTACCCAGGAATAAAGGCAGTGCTAGATGTCACTACTTGTAGTTATTTAATCACCAATGCCAAAAATAATATTTAGATGATGATTGAGAACATTAGCATCTTATAAATATCAAACATGATTACTTCCTGTATGGTTCTTGAGCCCCTCAGTCTTAAGTCAAATATTTTCTTATGTATCATGTTTGATAAATCAGAACAACAAAAGCTGAAATGAAGACATCATCTTATTTAATCATTTAAAAAAATAAACACAACAGGTATAACTGTTATACTTAATAATAGCCTGAATATAATCATACATACTTCTAGAGAGACAGATTTTCATCCATAAGATGGTTTTCCGAAATCCTCTTCTCATTTGTCAAACTTGAAGGATGGTTAACAAAGCACTAAAAATTAAAAAAAATTTTTTAGTTTGCTTGAACTCTTTGTTTTAATTTAATGAGCTCATCTGGCTTATAACATATATAAACATGAATATATGTGTTTCATTCTTCCACAGAATTTTGGAAGTAATACAAACATAAAAGGCTTCATTCATCATTTCTTTGCCACCTTGATTAGAGGTTTTAAGCCTATGCCTTCAAGCTGTATGAGTCATACCCGAAAATATGAGAAATCAACATCCTGAAATAGCTTGAATTGAGGTTTGGTTAATGGTAGGATGGAGCAGTATCTCACAAAACGAAAGCTTTTTATTAGTTCTGAAGAAAATGAAACCATCATCAGGCAGGATTTTCATGGAGCTTGAGAAGGATAACTTTGGCTGTGGATGTTTCCATGCTGAGTAAAAATGTCTTTGCACTGATCAGGTGCTAGTGACCTGCTCATTTCCTGTATTTGCTAGCACCGACACTTTGGTCCCAATTTCATATCTACTGATTGGTTTCATATCCTCCTCCCTATTCTCTTCTTGTCAAAATTGGAGCCACTTTTCAAGGTCTAGCTCAGGATTTTGCTCTGAAACACTTCTTGATCCTGCCAGTTTGATTTAACTGCTTCTTCCTCTTCTTCTTAATAGCACTTCTAATCTGTACCAGTCCTTTGGCCCCTAATCATATGCTGCTTTATATGGTTCATTGCATTTTCAAGCCTATCTGTCTGATCTCCTCAGCTAGATTAAAAAGTCTTTGAGGGCAGCGACTGTTTGTTTTTGTGCTCAGATGATTTGATGGCTATATAGGGGGAACAGTGACATGTTGATGACCTCGACTAATCTTTTTGCTCCAGGATACATGGCTTCATCAGGACATCCCATGCATATATGAGGTTTATTTTAATTCATGGCATTTTAGATATGGCTCCAGGGTCAGATAAACCTAAGTTTGAATCTAGGATCCACTACTTACTAAATGTGATTTTGGGTACATTTCTTAATTTCTGTAAGCATTCATGTACTCCTCTGGAAATACAGGCAATAATAAAGTTGTGAAGGTGAAATTAGATCATGGCTAACCATTACCTGGCATGGTTCCTGGCCCACAGTTAGCACAAAATAGCGGCAATTATTATCACTATGGGTATTAAAGCATGGTAGACACTCAAGTGGCTCTGGTCAGAGGGGGAGGAGGATTGCTTGGGGAGTACACAGAGTGCTGGACCCCATCAGCCAGTCGTCAAAATCACAGGGCCAAACACAATGCAGTGAGCTCACACTTGATGTAGGGCAGTGTCCGGAGAGAGGCAAACTATGAATGAGAATCACGCCAACGTGAGTCCCTAATGGTAATAATACTAGAAATTAGGCATCTGGCAAGTACTGGTTCGAGGTAGTCTTTTTAGTTTGGTTGAAGACATTGAACAGCATCTAAGATTTCTGAAAACAGAACCAGTTTTTCTGAAAAGGAGTCTAGGGAAAGGGTAGGCAGGGTTAGTCAAACAGATGAGAATTTGTTTTGTTTCATGTTAATGCTTTTTCTTCCAGCAACTGCCCAAAGTCTCCCTTCCTCATGTTGGGGCTCAGAAGCTGATTCCCCAATATATGGTGCTTTGACATGCTGAGTTGAAGGAGAAGCCTCCGGTCTCTTTGACCTTCCCCTTCACTCCCGATCCTCTGTCTTCCTCAAAGCACAGGGTGAAGTTATTCTCTGAAGTTCCTTGATCTGCCCAAAATCTTGACCTTCCCTGAGTTTTTATTAACTGAAATAACTTTTAAGGAAGAAAGACTGAAATCCGTTAACGTATCTGGACAGACTTTTGTCATAAACCATTGTCTTCTGCTTTAGTTTCATTCAGTATTGCATAGAATCATTTACCAGCCATTTTCTGCTCTATGGGCCCAACAGACTTTGTCCCAGGCCACTGTATGTTCTTCAAGTCCATTGAATTCTCCTAAAAATAATGTACTGCCCGCCCCCCCCATAAAATCATCCGTATTTCCTCATCTCCAGTTATCCCAAGAAGAAGGGTAGATAACAACTTGTACCCCATTGTTTGTTGGGGTAATCACGCTGTGATTTCTCCCATGCATGTAGACTTTGTCTCTCTCTTTCTGTCTCTCTTCTCTCTCTCTTTCACACACACACACACACACACACACACAGTAGTAAGCACTCAGGAGTTCAATAACCACCTTTATGTTGATGGCTTCTAAATCTCTGATATAAGTCCAGATTTTTTTCCTGACTCTGAACTACAGGGCCAACTAAGTACTTGATTTCTCAAACACTATTAAAACAGAACTCTTCACCTCTCTCAATTTTCCAAATTTGTTCTTCCTCTCCATGTTCTTTCTCTCAGGGAGTGACACCATTATCCATCCTGTTGTTATTCAAGTAAAATAGACTCACATCCTCCTTGAAATTTTATTTTTAAAAATATCCAATTAATCACCAAATTTCTACTCAAGCTTCCTGAATCCATTTTCTTCATCTGGGTAGATATGTCATGTTTGATATTTCATCTGCAAATATATGGACGATAGTGCTTACTTAAAAACTCCTCTCTTGTTTTTCTTTTCATCCACCTGTTACCATGTGGCTTAATCAGTTTTGCCACTGGTATCAAAACAGAGATATAGATCAATGGAACAGAACAGAGGCCTCAGAGGCAATACCACACTTCTACAACCATCTGATCTTTGACAAACCTGACAAAAGCAATGGGGAAAAGATTCCCTGTTTAATAAACGGTGTTGGAAAAACTGGGTAGCCATGTGCAGAAAGCAGAAACTGGACCTCTTCCTGACACCTTATACTAAAATTAACTCCAGATGGATTAAAGACTTAAACATAAGACCTAATACTGTAAAAACCCTAGAAGAAAACCTAGGCAAAACCATTCAGGACATAGGCATAGGCAAGGACTTCATGACAAAAACACCAAAAGCAATGGCAATAAAAGCCAAAATAGATAAATGGGATCTAATTAAACTCCAGAGCTTCTGTACAGCAAAATAAGTAATCATTAGAGTGAACTGGAAACCAACAGAATGGGATAACATTTTTGCAATCTACTCACCTGACAAAGGTCTAATATCCAGAATCTACAATGAACTAAAGCATATTTACAAGAAAAAACAACCCCATTAAAAAGTGGGTGAAGGATATGAACAGACACTTTTCAAAAGAAGACATATATGAGGCCAACAAACATGAAAAAATGCTCATCATCACTGGTCATTAGAGAAATGCAAATCAAAACCACATTGAGATACCATCTCACACCAGTTAGAATGGTGATCATCAAAAAATCTGGAGACAACAGATGCTGGAGAGGATGTGGAGAAATAGGAACACTTATACACTGTTGGGAGTGTAAATTAGTTCAATTGTGGAAGACAGTGTAGTGATTCCTCAAAGATCTAGAAATAGAAATTCCATTTGACCCAGCAATCTCATTATTGGGTATATACCGAAAGGATTATAAATCATTCTGTTATAAAGACACATGCAATATATGTTCATTGTGGCACTGTTTACAATAGCAAAGACCTGGAACCAACCCAAATGCCCATCGATGATAGACTGGACAAGGAAAATGTGGCACATATAGACCATGGAATACTATGCAGCCATAAAAAACAATGAGTTTGTCCCCTTTGTAGGGATATGGATGAATCTGGAAACCATTATTCTCAGCAAACTGACACAAAACAGAAAATCAAACACTGCATGTTCTCACTCATAGGCAGGTGTTGAACTATGGGAATACATGGGCACAGGTAGGGGATCATCACACACTGGGGTCTGTTGTGGGGGGGTGTTAGGGAAGGGACAGCAGGGGGTGGGGAGGTTGGGGAGAGATAACATGGGGAGAAATGCCAGATATAGGTGATGGGGGGATGGAGGCAGCAAACCACCTTACCATGTATGTACGTATGCAACAATCCTGCATGATCTGCACATGTACCCCCAGAAAAAAAAGTACAATAAAAAATTAAAATTGCAGTAATCTTATACTGAATAACAAAAAACAAAAACAAACCAAAAATAAAAATGTACCCACAAAAAAACTTCAGTTTTTATTAGCTGGGCATGGTGGCATGCACCTGTAATCCCAGCTACTTGGGAGGCGAGGCATGAGAGTTACTTGAGCTTAGGAGGTGGAGGTTGCAGTGAGCCAAGACTGGTGCACTCCAGCCTGGGTGACAGAGTGAGACTTTGTCAAAACAAAAACAAAAACACACTTTTTTTTTAAACTCAGTTTTCTTGAAATTTTAAAATCAGAGATTCTAATTTGTTTTCCTATGGTAGGCCAAATATAATGTTTATTAATAATGGTAAATATTATCCACAATAAGCTGAGCATAATTTACTTTTAAGAAATGAATGTGCATATGATTACAATCCTAATATCAATGGAGCTTATGCCAGTACTACTACTTGAAATAATGCTCACAATAAATGTTATGCTTATTAAATATTAATTATACATAACGTAGAAAGTCATATAGGGTTACAAAACTTATAATAATAACACTCATTAACTTGACACCCTTCCATACCTGATTTCTTACCTCTCCAAGTCCACTGCTTTCAATTCTTTCAATTACGCTTTCAACGCTTCTATTGTTGCCTCCTTATTTCTAAATAAAATGCTTATATTGTGACTTCTTGACTTTAAACATTAGGTATTATTTACTGACTTCCTGTTTTGAGAGTTTTGCTCTCTTATACTACTCCTGTCACTCATTGCCCCCATTATTTCCTTCTCCATCTTCCTAATAGGTTTACATACAATTTCTATTTAAGTTTAGAATTTATGTTACCCTGACTATGGCTACAGCTGAGCCCTATAGTGTACTACATGTAATAACATTTTTGTTTTACTACAATTGCTTTTGCTTTCCATGGAGTTAAAATATTCTTATTTTAATGTATTTTCTTACATTTCTTTTTGCTTATTACTAAATTAAATCAGTCATATAATTTGCACAAGGACTCTAAAAACCTTCTCAGTATGGTCAGGTTTTTTTCTTGATGAATTCCTCCTATAAATCTCTATACTACTACTCTAATCTTAACTGGTTACATTCTAAGCCTGCTCCACAGCTATTGTTTTAGACATTTAAATTCAGTCTTTTTGGAAATTCCCTCTACCCTTCTCTGTGGTTCTTTGTAAGATTGCTGGATTTCCTGAATACTATTTCTTGGATTACATCTTATTTAGTTGAACACATTCTCCAATAATTTCCTGAGAAGGGGGTTAGGGAAAATAATGTTTTGTAGAAATTTGCATGTCTGAAACTATATATTATATTGTCACATTTGATGAGATGTTTTGCCAGATATTGAATTTTAAACAATTTTTTTCTGAAATTTTAAGCCACTTTTCTATTATTTTCTATTTTCAGAGTTGATACTAAGAAGTCTAGTAACATGGATTTCTACTTTTTGTGTATGATTTATTTTTTTTCTATCTGAAGCTTTCAGGATCTTTCTCCTTGATACTCTAAAGTTTCACAATGGCATACTATGGCTTGAGTCTTTCTAAATTATTTTTCTGGTCCCTACTGGGATCATTTAAATCTGGAAACTCATCCTTCATTTTGGAATATATTCTTGTATTATTTATTCCAGAATTGTTTCTCCTTATTTTTCTTACTTCTGTTGATCCTTTCATTCTATTTTATGGGTGATTTCCTCATTTTTATTTTACAACTTGTCTATTAAAGTTTTGCGTTTGCTATCATATTTTTAATTTCAAAGACATTTTTCTTATTTATTCATTCATTCAACTACATTTATGGAATAATTATGATGTGCCAGGGAGTAAGATAGATGCTGGAGATAGACACAAACCCCTGGCCTTGGGGATATTATCTTTTAATAGTGAAGGCAGATACGGGATTGCAAGTACCAAAAGGTAGGTGATATTACTTTTTTTTTTGAGGTGGAGTCTCTCTGTTGTTGGCCCAGGGTAGAGTGCAATGGCACAATCTTGGTTCACTACAACCTCCACCTTCCAGGTTCCAGCAATTCTCCTGCCTCAGCCTCTTGAGTAGCTGAGATTACAGGTGACCACTACCATGCTCAGCTAATTTTTGTATTTTTAGTAGAGACGGGTTTTCACCATGTTGGCCAGGCTGGTCTTGAACTCCTGACCTCAGATGATCCACCCACCTCGACCTCTCAAAGTGCTGGGATTATAGGCGTGAGCCACTGTGCCCAGCTGAAATTACATTTTAAAAAAGGAAAGTCTGGGTAGGCCTCATTGAGAATGTTTGATGATGCTTGACTACTCATCATATTTATAAACAAGGTATGAAAAAAGTAATTGGAAGCACTTTGTAAATGTATGCATATGGGATGGACTGTTTTGTGAACCATTGTGACTTACTATGGATTTAGTGAGCATTTAACTACTTCTTTGGGCCCTTTGTCTTGAATTGACTGCTGCTTTATCCAGGAGAAGCTTTATTCTCCTTACTGAAACATATGTGCCAGTCTGCCAGCATTCTGAGGCCAAGTCAATATGTATATCATCTCTGTTTCTCCCTCTTTCTTCTTCTTCTTCTTTTTTTTTTTTTTCTTGATACAAGGCCTGGCTCTGTCGCCCAGGCTGGAGTACAGTGGCATGATCTCAGCTCACTGCAACCTCCACTTCCCAGGCTCACGCCATCCTTCTACATCAGATTTGCAAGTAACTGGGCTCCAGGCACTCACCACCATGCCTGGCTAGTTTTCTTTTTTTTTTTTTCCCCCATTTATTTATTTTATTGCATTTTAGGTTTTGGGGTACATGTGAAGACCATGCAAG
>NW_016107320.1:6667732-6779052 GCF_001604975.1 Cebus imitator
TGACATTTGACCAGTCTTATTGTCAGCTCTGACCCACACCCATTTGGAGAGTTACAGTTACCTGGTGGCTCTGCTCTTTGAACTCTCCAGGGCTCTGAACCATGATAGGCATTGCTTCCCTCTGACAACCATCATTCCCCCTCAAAGCTGATAGTAGGCTTTTAGGTTTCTCTTTTCTGTTAACTACTGCTCATCTATCCATACTTCATCTTACAAAATTTTCTCAACACCTGTCACCCACTAGTATCTCTGAACTGATATCTTTTGTTTTCATGGGTTTATACCTATTTCCTTTGCTTTTATTTTAATGGAGTTTGGGAGGAGATAAACCTGCCCTATTTAATAAGAAGTCCGAAATAAATGACTTAATCCAAATTACTTGAAAACCTTTTTGAATATACTAAGTAAAATTTTCATTATTGCAATGAGAATAATCTTTCATGCTCTATGAATTCTCCAAGCAATTTAGTGATTAAGAAAGTAGATCAATTTCTTTAATATTTCATAAGCCTTTTGGTTAGATGCTGAAACAATGTATTAATATTCTTATAGGCTAATAATATTTGAGTTGATTCATTAAACTTTATTTTGACATTCTGAGTAATTTGGTATTCTCTTATTATAAAGTCCTTTGAATTGTAAGGTATGAGGAATTTTTAGTTTGTGACTCCTAGGTCTAACATTTAAAAAAATTCAAAACAGACTGTCTTATCAGTGTTATTAGAATTAATCAAACACTAAAATTTTGTAAGCTTGACTCCATGAACTGTAAAATATTGGAAAGATCACTTGATATGAAGTCAGTAAACTTGGAATTTAATCTCAATTATACCACTGGCTACATGACTTTGAATGAAACAAATACTTTTGACCACAAATTCTTAATCTTTAAAATGGGTCTTAAACTAGTTGGCCTAATATAAATATTGAATGATTCTTTGATAGTTATATAGAAATAGATTGGATGTAGGAGTAGACAGAGATTGAATGCATGGCGATTGCTCACTAGAATGTGGAAAACTGCAAAGGAAGCATGAATATTGCGACACTGTTCACAATAGCAGAGACTTGGAACCAACTGAAATGCCTCTGAGTGATAGACTGGATAAAGAAAATGTGGCACCTAGATACCATGGAATGCTACGTAGCCATAAAAAGGAATGAGTTCATGTCCTTTGCAGGGACATGTATGAATCTGGAAACCATCATTCTCAGCAAACTGACACTAAAACAGAAAACCAAACACCGCATGTTCTCACTCATAAGTGGTTGTTGAACAATGCGAACACACAGACACAGGGAGGGGGACATCACACACTGGGGCCTGTTGGGGGGTGGGGGGCTAGGGGAGGGATAGCAGGGGGTGGGGGGTTGGGGGGATAGCATTAGGAGAAATATCTAATGTAAATGCAGGGGCAATGGATGCAGCAAACCACCACCATGGCACATATATACCTATGTAACAAACCTACATGATCTGTACATGTACCCCAGGATTTAAAGTATCATAAAAAAAATCTAAAAGAAAAAAAAAAGAGAGACTGTTTAGCCACCACCAGGCCATCACCTCATAGTTGCCTGACATTTCTGGTGGTTGGGGGGACCCTCATCTACTCTGCTTCTGTCTTCCTGACTACTGTAACAGGGCCAGGTTGTTTTCTTGCTTAAAAATCTTACTACAGTCCATTGGATAAAGATCATCACTCCTTCTACTGATGACGTGTGCACAGTCATTACCAGTGGTTTCATATTCCTCAAAAGTCTTACACATCACAAAGGCTTTATTGATTTGATCTGAATAGTAAATAGATCAAGATGGTAGGACTTCCTTTTAGTGCTCATAGCCATTGTTCTAAAACATTATTCCCCTGGTCTATTTTTTTGTCTGGCTGTAATATTGCTCAAGTTTCTAAAAAAAAAAAAAAAAAAAAAAAAAAAAAAAAAAAACATGGTTTTCTGGCTCAGGAAGACACTTTACTGGTGGGTCAGGGTATGGAGATCACTGAGAATGAAGATTTTACTAGTAAAATGATGTAGATCATCTAAATATAAGCTCTTCTACTGCTAAATCAATTAGAGTCATTTCCCAATCCTTAGAGGGGAAAAAAGTTAATAGATTTGCTGAGTTTTAACTATTTCTCTTCTCTGTTTTTCACATCCTTTTGATATTTACTTGACTGCCAGGATTCAAGCAAATGATTCTCAATGTACTGCAAAATTACATTTTTCATTGTTTAGATTCTTTATTTCATGCTGCTTTCTGTGCAGTTACTCTAGGAATAAAGTCGTGAGTAGAAGCCAGGGAGGCATGAAAGAAAAAGTACTGTGGCACCCACGCTGAGAAGATGCTAAGCAGAGAAGTGGGGAAACAAAATTGAGGAGAATCGAGGGACCATCCAAGGGAAAGTGGTAGACAGGGAAATGGGTTCTCCCGACCTGAAAAAGACAAGTCACCACAGAAAAATAGCTGGCTCCAGAGAACAAATTATTTATTTATTTTTAATTTTTAATTAATTTAATTTTTCTATTTATTTATTTTGAGATGGAGTCTTACTCTGTTGCCCAGGCTGGAATGCAGTGGTGTGATCTTGGCTGACTGCAACCTCTGCCTCCCAGGTTCAAGCGATTCTCCTGCCTCAGCCTCCTGACTAGTTGGGATTACAGGTACATGCCACCATGCCCAACTAATTTTTGCATTTTTAGTAGAGACGGAGTTTCACCATGTTGGTCATGCTGGTCTTGAACTCCTAATCTTGTGATCTGTCTGCCTTGGCCTGCCAAGAACAAGTTATTTTAATATGCCTCATTTTGCTATTTCATTAATTCGGAAATACTACTTGGACTTTTTCCTTTTCTTTTCTTCTTTTTTTGAGATGAGTATCACACTGTCCCTGGGGATGGAGTGCAGTGGTGAGATCTTGACTCACTGCAACCTCCGCCTCCGTGGTTCAAGCTATTCTCCTGCCTCAGCCTTGCAAGTAGCTGAGATTGCAGGTACCCATCACCACACCCAGATAATTTTTTTGTATTTTTAGTAGAGACAGTGTTTCACTGTGTTGGCCAGGCTGGTCTCAAACTCCTGACCTTGTGATCTGCCCACCTCAGCCTCCCAAAGTGCTGGGATTACAGGCATGAGCCACCGCGTCCAGCCTACTTGGCCTTTTTTCTACTGTTACTATTGAGGCATAATAGGAAATGTAAACATACTGGTACAAAACAAGAAATAACTTATTTATATGGCAGGAAGACGAGAAAAAAATCGCTGCCATTTTGTTCTTCTTACTATAAGCTCTTATTTTCCATGATACTACTCTACGTACAGGATCTTTATTAAGAAAAAACTGAGGTGATGATATTATGTCACATTGACATTTGACATTAAATGATCAATGGATGGCATAAAAACGGCCCGCACATGGTACACTTTATAATACTTTAAGCCACATCATTGAGATCCTTGATAAGGATATGATTTGCTTTTAATCTGGCACCATCGTTTGTTTTGGGTAAAGCTAGAAAACAAATAGCATAATTTGCATAATGAAACCATTGAGAGAAAATCACTGTCATTCGTCAGAGGTATCTGTACCATTTTGACTTACAGTTTAAATTCATTCACGTTTATTTCTTTCCTCACCCCAACTAAACAATGTTTTTGATTTATTCTTGCCATTTAGTGTCATATAAAGTGTTCCACTAGGAGGAGAAACAATTTGTCAAGTAGAAACTATATTAAATGAAACATTCTCTCTGATATGTTTTTAATTTGTTTTATTTCCATTTTGCTATTGTAATTTTCCCACCTGCCAGCAGAGATAAGGGGCTGTTTCATTCTTACTCTTTTGGCTTACTAAGGCCACACGCTCATCTAGTTAAGGAGGACTCACCTATCACCAGGAGGGACAGAAGTCAGCTCAGGAAGGAGACACTGCTGGGGGATTCAGCCATGAGGTATGGTCAGCAATGAGTCAGATGACAAGTATTCCTGAGCACCTGACGGCTATTTATCAAACATTGTCCTAGGGACTGTGGGGAATTGTAAGAGAAGAACAAGACAGTGTTCTTGTCTGGGCTGATGAAACCTAATCCTAATTCAGGCTACGATAAATACTTTATGTGCATTCTGAATGTTTCTATCCTTTCCTTCCTATATGGCAGGAATTTTTAATACTGGGTCCATGGACCCACAAGAGGTCCTTGGATAGAATGCAAGTGATAAAATTTCATCTTTTAAATAATTAACTGCTAACTGAAATTTAGCCATTTCTTCAATTCTATATATCGGCACAAACCACAGTAGTATTAAAAGTGTCTCTGACCTTGTCAGCAGTAGAAAACCCTGATATTTTTATATAACATCGCAATTGTTGCAGGTATCTTGAAACACCATTTATGCTTTATCACTATTTTTGAAAAGTTTAGTAGTTATTAGACCTGCAGCCAGAGTTTGCTACTTAATCCATTAATATAGAAGACATTATTAAATCACAGTTTTCTGGATACTGTTTTTTTTTTTTTGAAATGGAATCTTGCTCTGTTGCCCAGGTTGGAATGCAATGGCATGATCTTGGCTTACTGCAACCTCCACCTCCTGGGTTCAAGCGATTCTCCTGCCTCAGCCTCCTGAATAGCTGGGATTAAAGGTGTGCACCACCACGCCTGGCTAATTTTTGCATTTTTAGTAGAGACGGGGTTTCACTACACTGGCCAGGCTGGTCTTGAACTCCTGACCTCATGATCCACCTGCCTCTGTCTCCCAAACGGCTGGTTCTGATACTTTTACAATTGTATTGTAATTGGTGTCTTTTGTAATCCTATGTATTTTCTTTTATACATTCAAACACTCATCTGAGGAGTGGTCCACAGACCTTAACAGTTGACCAAAGGTGTCAGCAATACAACAAAGGTAACCAATCACTATCTATGATTATCAGATTAGGTAATTTCTTTATTCACTTACACTTCTAATAGAAAAGGAAGAGAAAAAAAATGAAAAAAAGTAAAGTAAAATTAGGGGTTTAATTTCAAGTGTTTGGTGTGGTGGAGTTGTAGAAGCAGTTAACAGCATTGAGGCTTCTGAGTTAACAGAGGCTTAAAATTTTTCCTTTATGTATTCATTATTTCTGATAATTGAGTTATTCAGTATCTGACCTTTACCATCTTGGTAATATTTCTGTCTGTTGTTTCTTGCTAATCTTTTCTCGAATCTGTCAGCTTGTGACCTTGGAATGTTCCTTTATACCCCATGCCTTACTTTTCATCATTTGCTGGTTGGAGCTAATAATGCTTCATTTGATGTACTTTTGTGTGCAAGATCTTTTGTTTGTAAGATCTTAAAAGATATTGAGAGTTTAATTAAATAAGAATATATTTGTAGGCATTTGAAACTCTTATGCCTTATACATATGTATCAATGCAATGATTTACTATTACAGATGTTATGCCATAGCATGTTGGGCTGCTGACAATTTTTTATTTTTTTTGAGATGGAGTTTTGCTCTTGTTACCCAGGCTGGAGTGCAGTGGCATGATCTTGGCTCACTGTAATCTCTGCCTCCTAGGTTCAAGTGATTCTCTTGCTTCAGCCTTCCAAGTAGCTGGGATTATAGGCACACCATACTATGCCCAGCTAATTTTTGTGTTAATTTTTATTATTAATTTTGTATTTAACCGTGTTGGCCAGGCTGGTCTTGAACTCTTGATTTCAGGTGATTTATATTAAATTTATATTATTATAAATAAATTTACTATTAAAAATTTATATTTATTATAATATTTACATATAATAAATTTATTATATAATGGTCATGCCTGGCGGACAAATATTTATTTATTTATTTATTATTTTTGAGACAGAGTCTTGCTCCAGGCTGAAGTGCAGTGATGTGATCCTGGCTCACTGCAGCCTCAACCTCTTGGGCTCAATCCATCCTTCTGCCTCCACCTCCTGAGTAAGCTGGACAATTGTCATGTGCCACTGTGCCTGGCTAATTTACTTTTTGTAGAGACAGGGTCTCACTATGTTCCCCAGGTTGACCTCAAGCTTAGCCTGAGCCTCCTGCCTCAGCCTCCCAAAGTCTTGAGATTACAGGTGTGACCCACCACACTCAGCCCACAATATTTATAAAGAAACTCTAATCCCTCTTCTAAAACATGCTATATCATTGTTGGGTAAGGCATAAAGCCAAAATAACGTCAAAAGGGGGCACCCTGTGATTATTTCCCATGGGAACATGGTGCTTGGAAATGTTACAGCTTCCGATTTTCCAGGATATGGTGTTCTGTCATCATTTTTTTTCTTAAACGTGCCTTTCATATGGTTAATAGCACAGTGCATTTCCACAGAGTTAGGGGTGGATGCTGGAGTGATGGAGATTGCTAACATCATTTGGTGTACCCATAGTGATGCTCCATTGACCACAGTTTCTTCTTAGTAGTTGAAGGAATTGCAATCATCTCGCCTTGCAGAGCTGAGAACATGTCATGCTGGTAGTGTTAAGGAATGCATTGGTCCACCCATCATCTTTGTTTTTGCAGACAGCATATTTTCAATATAACTGACAGTCCAAAATATTTCAGCAAGTAACACATGTAAACTTTTCTAACACCTTATGTTACATACTGTGACCAAAATACATTGAAGAAGCACGGTACAAATTTTGAGAAGGTGGCTGTAATGTGGTACCTCTCCTGTCATTTAAATCAACATTGCAGCCAATGTATATTAACTTTAGGTTGATGGTGATTAACCCAGCATCGTCCGTGTGCCAGGTGTTTTATCCTGGCTTTTATTAGTTACTGCTTATCAACATCCCTTGGTAGCACTACTATTCCCATCTTGATTTATTTTGAAAGCCTTGAATATGAGAAACAGCCTTTCCAATCTGCTTTCTCTTACAAAGTCAGCAGGCTTGGGGAGCAATATTTAAAGAACAAAAAAGCTTCGATGCAGACAGTAAATACTTCCTTCACTCCAAGAAATATCATAGCCAGGATCCTTATTTTTCTGTTAGCGTCAACTGTGGCATTAATGTAGCATCCCACCTCCTTGTCAGCGTTCAGAGATCAATTGAACAACAGAGTAGGTGGAATGGGCTGTGATTTATGTGTATCAATAAGCTCCCAGGCCCCACCCTTGCTTAGTCAAAACCCTATAATTAGTAACTGATGTGGTTTTGCTGCGTCCCCACCCAAATCTCATCTTGAATTGTAGCTCCCATAATCCCCACATGTTGTAGGAGGGAGCTAGTGGGAGGTAATTGAATCATTACCTAGTGGGGGTTGGTTTTTCCCATGTTGTTCTCTTGATAGTGAATAAACCCCACAAGATCTGATGGTTTTTATAAAGAGCAGTTTCCCTGCACACACTCTCTTGCCTGCCACCATCTAAGATATACCTTTGTTCCTTCTTTGTTTTCTGCCATGATTGTGAGGCCTCCCAGCCATGTGGAACTGTGAGTCCATTAAACCTCTTTTTCTTTCTATATTACCCAGTCTTGGGTATTTCTTCATAACAGTATGAAAATGGACTAATATAGTAACCATCTCTGGTGACACCATTATTATAGCCTTTGCAAGTATAAGCTATTCTTTAAACCAAAGAAAGAAATGAAGAAAGGAAGAGAGGAAGACCTAAAGAAAACAATTCTGGCTTAGTTTAGTGACCTCATGCATTGAGGACAGGCAAATGTTTTTATTGTAAAGCTATCTAAGACCTAGGAATTGGGAATACGGCATGGTTAATAATAGTTAACACTAGGGAGGCAACTGACAACTTTGGCATTTAGGGGCTCACAGAAAGAAGCAAGCTCAAAATCATAATGTATTAGCTTAAAAGATTTGGGTTTTAACCTCTCACTGATTCAGTCCAACTTAGTGGCAATATTCAGAACCACCACCATCTTTGACATTCATGGAACAATAAAAAGTAAACAAACCTCCAGAAGGTAACAAGCCTGGGAGACATTAACCCAGGGACCCCATGGTTTCTCACTTTCCCATTCTTCCATGAAGTCACCATTTCACATAGCTGGGAGTCTGTGAACCATGCCAATATATCTGTCTTTTTAACATGGTTCATTTTTAAGTACATCATTGGTTTGGAGAGATGAGAATGAGAAGATGAGTTAACTTTCATTGGGAGGCACTATATGGTTTAGATTTTCACTGCATCTTTGTCATAGGTGAGCAATATGCCCTTCATTTCACAGACTCTGTGGGCTGTCCGTCAGGACATGAGTAAAGATCTTCCTTTGGAGAGAAACCACTTTGTGACATTAACTGTGTCTTGATGGAGAACACAGAATATGAGTTATGAGTTTTGGCCTGTGAGCTGTGAAAGATGACTCAGAAAATATAGCCTTGGAGAACTAACTGAGAAGACTCCTCTGGCAGCACTAAGCCATAAACAGGCTCAGCTCATTTCTATTTTTGGTTCCTCCTCAGATGTCCAGAATGACACAAGCCAGCCGTCAAGCCCATTTCTAGTTGCTCCTGTTGCAATGTGTTGACATATCTTGTCTTCTTTGTGAAAACATGTGGGATCATTTAGATGAGAGTAGAGATAGGAAAGGAAAAGGACTAGTTTGGGGCAACCTCTATGATAATGACCAGAAAGGCAAGCAAATTGAATGGAGTGGAGCAGGAAGGTAGCTGAGAAAGGGTATCAGTAGAAGGAAAGAATTTGGTGAAACTTGACAGTATTTCTGAAGAACTCTAGTAGTAAACGCTTGATGAATATAGAAAAAGGAGACCAAGGTAGAAGGTCCCCACAGTACAATAGAGATGGTAAAAAAAAGGGAAAAGAGCAGAAAAGATGAAGTGTTTAAGATTAAGCTAATAGTTTTATATCAATGCTATACTCATGTTGTTTTCCCATTATTTGCACATCTTTCTAGGAATAGGAAAAAAAAAAGGTACATATCTAAGAAGGATTAAAAAATGTCACAAAAAAAAGAACAAAGAGATGAGAAATAATAAAGTCAGAGATGAGAAAGAATAAAGTCAGAGAAAAAAAATTTTTTTTTCTTGACAACAAGGTTATTCATAAAATGGAAAAATGCCCTCTTAAATGCTATCTTACAGAAATAATGATTGTGGGATTTATATATTTAGACCCACAGGCTGTTAGAGCTGGAAAGTGCACTAAAAATCATTTAGTCAACTTCTCATTTTACAGTTAGGACAAAAGGCTTGGATTGTGATTCTCAAGGTCACAAAACCAATTAACAGCCACTCAGGAACTTAAGTACAGGTATTCTGTACTTAGTCCTAGACTAAGAACCATAGCAATTTTTTTCCTTTCTCAGTAAATGTGATGATTAAAAATAAAGGTTGTGTAGTTTATTGCCTTGCTTGGGGGAAATCAACATATTAAAAGCAAACATATGACTAAAACAAGAGTCTCTTGATTTTTGGCTCAGAGAATAAATTTACTTGACATGACACCATCAGTGGTTTTATAGATTGGGTCCCCTGAAATAACATAAAGATTAGTGAGCAGAAAGCTTATTAGGGAATTCTCTTGGAAACAGTACGTATAGAATGGAAGAGAAGGAAGCAGAATTGAGAAGAGGGGGAAAGTGGGCTGTGATGCAGTCTAACCAAAGTCATAGATATTCCCTGAGGAAAGTTTGAGACTGGATGGCTCTTGGGGATTGTTATGACTTGGGGCAAAGGGTTCCATCCTTTATAACCCCAAGATATCAGTCTTTGTTTGCTGTACCCAGAGAGAAGCCATGACCTTGAGCAAGGATGTGCTTTTCAGCCAAGACACTTAACAAAGAGGGCTGACAGCTAAGGGCTGACAGCTGTCAGCACATCCAGAAGCTGGTGAAATAAGACTTTCATTCTTAAAGGGATATTTTGGCAGAATACCGGTGAATATTCCAGTCTCCTGCTTATACCACTCAGATACGTATCTTCATATATATACTGAAAATCTTCATATATATACTGAAAATCAATCTTCCAGGATCCTAGCAGGTTTCTTTTGCTGGCAGAATCCTGTAAGAATAAGGTTGATGGGATAAACTAGTACCCCAGCCGAAACAGCTAGTTGCAAGGCCTAAAATTATATTTATCATCTCCCTTCTTTACTATCCTCTGTAGATTTTCCTCATCATCTGCTGGTCTTGGTGGCTTTCCCAGTGGCATGGTGGCTTTCCCAAGTGGCATGGCTGTGACCATCCTGAGCCTCTGATCACCATGACCTCTTCAAGCTATAGCTGCACTTGTCCATTTATCATCAGACTTAGATAAATAGACCACATGGGTGCCAAACATATTTCTTTCTGCCCCCCCATTATATATAAGGATCCCTGCTTTCTTTCAGGGTTAGTTGATACCACCAAGATGGTGACCCTTTTTATTTTAAGGTGGTCACTTTCTATGAGGAACCTGAAGTGCCTAGGTGTCAGCCAAAGCTTATATGACAACTAGAATTTTCCCATGTTCCCTGGTGGAAGCATTTTTTCTTTGGGAAACAGAGAACTTCAAGCTATGCAGCTCCAAGAGTTGCAGGTATGAGAAGCACAAATTACCCACATGGGTCACTGGGAGTGGTGGTAAGTGGGACCACTCTTGCTTCCATATATCAGTTCAAGCACCTGGGATACAACACCATATAACAATAATTGATTTAGAGGGTACAGTGCATTTGGGAGGTTAGAGCCCCACATTGACAATGTCATCTTCAAGCTGGCACTTCAGCTGTGCCTTTGACAGGCCATTCCATTGCTCTCTCAGGCCAGCAGATTTTGGTTTGTGTGATATGTGGATATAATCTGTGATCCAATGGTCAGGTACCAGATAGCTACTCTCTAACCTCCTTTCTTTAATGTGAATCCCTTGATCTGATGCTCTATCATGTAGGATCCCACACTGGTAAATCATACCTCTGTAAGTCTTCAAGTAGTGGTGCTGACTGAAGGGCTAGCAGAGAAGCCAAATCTGTACCGAGAACATGTGTCTATTCCTACAAAAATGAATTACTGCCTCTTCCAGGACAAAAGGTCCAATCACCAAGGGACTGTTTGGTCTCCTGTAGAGATGGTGCAATTCCAGAGAATTTGTATCATTTTCTATTTATAGCAGATTGCATATTTGATTGAACCAGTCACTTACCAGCCTCGGTAAGTGGAGGGCTATCCTGTTGAGCTCATGCAAAACTTCTACTCCTGAAAATATAGCTATTTTACCTTTATGTCTGTTGTGCTAGCACTAGGGAGGCCAATGAGAAAGACTGGCTGAAGTGAAGTGGCCAACTCATATTGTCTAGCTTGGTATTTCATGCCTCTTCCATGGTAGGTGCTTTCTGGTAGATGTTAACATTTGGTACAAAAATCTTTGTATTTCACTCCCATTACTATAGGTCCATGCAAATCCCTGTACCCCAGACCTTATATTTCTGACCTTTCAATTTTTTTTTCCTACCCTTAACCTCCCAGTCAAGCTGTTTGCCACTGCTCATGAACCCATGCATATTCTAACCACAGGACTCTTCCTTTTCTCCATAAAGAGCTCACCACATGCACTGCCATAGCTCTACCTATTGAGAGGATTTCTCCTAGTCACTGTTGTTAAGGGCCAACTCAAAGTCAGGCTATAATATAGGCTTCATCCATTTCTGACTTGCACACACATACCAAGCCAGCCCATCTTTAATCCAAATGATTTTTGTTTTCAAAATTGATACATAATAATTATATGTATTTATGGGGCACTTGTGATATTTTCATTCATGCATGCAATGTGTAATGATTAAATCAGGATAATTAGAATATCCATAACCTTAAACATTTATCTTTTTTTGTGTTGGAAACATTCCAAAATTTCTCTTCTAACTATTCTCAAATATCCAATAAATTATTTTTAGGTATCCTACTATCCTATTGAACACTAGAACCTGTCCTTCTAACTGTATATTTTTACCCATTTATCAATCACTTTTTATGTCCCCTTTCCCAATTTTTTCCAGCGTCTGGTCTGTCATTTTTCTCCCTACCTTCATGAGATCAACATTTTTAATTCCCATGTATGTGTGAGAGCATTTGGTATTTGCCTTGCTGTACCTGGCTTATTTCATTTAACATAATGTCCTCCAGGTCAATTCGTGATGCTGCAAATGATAGAATTTTATTATTTTTATGATATTTATATACCATTGTATATGTTCCGTTTTTTACTGATCATTTTATTATAAATCTTTATTTTAAATTTAGCACATTGTGCTTTAACATTACATACAAGTAAAACCATATATTCAGCTCATTGTTGTTTCTATATAGACATGTAAATACATTACATTTTGCCGCTAAGTTGCTTTAGTAAGTCTGAAAGGAAGAGAAACATTGAATGAAAAGAGATGGCTTAACTCACATGTGGCAGACTTGTAAAACCATTCAATGAATATGGTGTGCATGTGTGTGTATGTGTGTATATGCTATATATATATGTGTGTGTGTAAATGTTTTTTTTTTTTTTTTTTTTTTTTTTTTTGTGTGTGTGTGTGTGTATAGCATTTTCTTTGTCCATTCATCTGTTGATGGACCTTCATGTTGATTCTATATCTTGGCTATTGTGAATAGTGCTGCAGTAAACACAAAGTGCAGATATCTCTTCAATACACTGATTTCCTTTCTTTTGGGGGCATATATATGTATATTAAGTAAATTGGTGAATCATATGGTAGATACAATTTTAGCTTTTTGAGGAACCTCCATGTTGTTCTCCATAGTGGCTATACTAACATACATTCTCACCCATAGTGCACTGGTGTTCCCCTTTCTCCACATCTTCATCAGTATCTGTATCTTTTTGTCCTTTTGCTAATAGTCATTTTAATTGTAGTGAGATATCTAATTGTGTCTTGATTTGCATTTCTCTGGTGATTATTGATCTTGAGCACCTTTTCATATACCTTTTGGACATTTGTATGTCTTCTGTTGAGAATGTCTATTCGGATTATTTGCCCACTTTTTAATCTAATTATTACTATTTGCTGTTGGGTTGTTTGAGTTACTTGTATATTCTGGATGTTAGTCCCTTGTCACATGGATAGTTTGCAAACATTTTGTATTATTCTCCAGGTTATATTTTCACTTTGTTGATTGTTTCCTCTGCTATGCAGAAGCTCTTTAGCTTGATGTAATCCCATTTGTCTATTTTTACTTTTGTTGCCTATGCTTTTGAGATCTTACTAAAAAAAATAACCCTTGTCCAAACCAATGTCCTGAAGCACCACATTTGGATTTTTATCCTCTTCTGTTTATTGGATAGAAGGGATCCCCCCTATTTTGGTAGGCATGAGATGATGGTCAAGAACTATAGCATTAATAGCTATGACTTCAGGATCTAAGCTACCTGCTTGTGTTGTGTGCTCCTGTTAATGCTTAATCTTGAATGTACTACTTTCATCTCAGGATGTATAGGTCCTGGACCCATCTTGTTTTCTGATAACACCTAGCTCATAATGAGCAGTTCAGGCTTCATGGTTGCTTGGTGTCCATAATCAGGCACTGCACTTTTACCAGGACCCAGTAGCAAAACAGGACCTGTTTTTCAAAATTGTATCTGCTGTAGATGGCACAGCTTTACTCCACAACCCTAGACATCTGCATTGTGATTCTTCCATTGGGCTTTCAATAAACACCACATGACCCTTTTCCCACCATAGATTAATGCTATGTCATACTGACAGTTTATATTAATCAAGGGAAGGACCACTTGCACCACAGTCTGAATTTCTGTAAATACTTTTATTGCTTTGGTCTTTACTTAAAGTTAGCAGCCTTTTATGCTACCTGGCATATAATTTGGTGCTATACTCCTGGCAGTGGAATATACTGCCTCTAGAACATGGAAACACCTATTAGGCAAGGTGCTCTCTTCATGATAGAAAGTACAAATTGCAATAATTTGTCTTTTCTTTGGAAGGGATATCCCAAAATACTCAAGACCATGGGACTTCTGAAAATGTTGCTAATATGTCAGGGCCTGAATCTCTATATAGTTTATTTCCTATCCTCTAGTGTGCATATATTTTACCTAGGCCTGCAATGTAGTTGCCTCTTTTTTTCTTGTTGGTTCAATTGCCATGGCATCTTAAATATGGAGGACTAATGAAGTTTTCTGTGATATCCTAGTCATCAAGATCTCTTAGACTATATAGTGACAGAACAGAAGAGTTAACATGGCCCTTGGACAAGATTGCAAATGTATACTATTGTCCATTTCAAGTGAATGAACGTTCTTTCTGATTGCTTTTGGTGTGGTTAGAAAATAAAGTATTTGATAGATGAATGGTCACATACCAGGTGCCTGAGGTCATTGTCATATATGCCAGCAAAGGTGCCATATTTGAGCTAGTAGTGCTTGATTGAGTTTGTGGTATCCATTGTTATTCTCCAGGATAAATTTTTTTTTTTTTTTTTTTTGTGAGGGATGCATGGTTGAATTAAGTGGAGATACGAGGGGACTCACCCTCCTGCATCCATTAGGTCTTTAATGGTAGCCATTAAATTTCTGCCAAATTCCAGGAAGAACTGGGATATGACAGATTATTAAAGAGTACCCTGGAAAAAAATAGCCATAAAAGTGAAAAAAGGAAGCAAGATTGGGCAGAAAAAAAAGCTGGGCGGGAATGCAATCTCAGTGAATACCATAACTGACCTATAGAAAGCTCTTGGTGTGGACTGGCCCTGTAGAGTTGTCCTGAGCTAGGTGAGGGGACTGGGCCTTGCTAGTCTTGTATTTACCAATTCCTAGATGCAAGACGTTCAGGGAAAGGGCATTACCTTAGGAAAGGCAGTTCTCTTCAGCCAAGGCACTTCCAAAAGAGGTTGATAGCTGAGGACTCTGCTGGAAGCACTTCCAGCCCGATGTAGCTGGGAGAAAAGCTCTTGCATTCTTGAAGATGAATCTGGACAATGTATCCACTACCAAATGAAATATGGGATCTCTTATATAATGTGATAGGACTCTCAAAATTAGAATCATACATTTTATTTTTTTTCGAAGTAGAGGCTTTTAGGAGCTTTTAGTATATTTGAAATGAAGGATAACAAGAAAGTGGGTGGGGAAGAGAAAAAGAAATGGCCTGCCATACTCTAATTACGGAAGAGTACCTCTAACCGTTAGCATATTGAACACACACAAAACTCAGAGAAGAAGGGTATTTGTAGACTGATAAATGAGTCTGGAATAAACTACTTACCAGAAATTGCCTAAATGTAGCTCAGGCTAGTGTAAACTAGTTGCCCCAGGCTGGCTTCCTTGTTTTACTGAAAAATAAGTGGCACTTCATATTACAGAACTAATTGCAATTGGAGTGTATTCCAATATATTCTTGAGAGCCCCAGGTATACCTGTGAACTAGAATTCATCCATAATCAGTAATTATGCTCTTCTATTTAAATATTTGATCTTGGGCAAGATTTTATGCAATTAAAGGTATGAGTTTGGTGTATATTTTTACACTTAATGTCTTATGTTATTTAAAATATGAGAAAATGAATTTAATCAGAAATTTCAAAAATGATACCTTATCTGAGAGGCCTTCTCTGATGTCATTTAAATAGAACTTCCTTATTATTCTCTATCTCCTTACTCGTTTGTCTTTGATTTTGAAACTATCTAATATATAATATACAGTGTATTTTTAATGGAATGACTATGTCTCCCATCTCTGTTGGAGTTTGTTTCATGAGAGCATGGAATTTATCTACTTTGTTTATTGCAATGCTGCTAACATCTAGAAAAGTACCTGGTACGTAGTAGGCACTCAATAGATGGTGCCTAAAAGGATGGATCAAGTGATATACAAGTCATATTATATTTGGTTAATGCATTTCTCCACTTCTGAGAAACATATGATTGTTAAAGTTAAGGTAAATTAATTAGGTTAAGAATGAATGGGCTGGACACAGTGGCTCACGCCTGTAATCCCAGACTTTGGGAGGCTCAGGCAGTCAGATCACCTGAAGTCAGGAGTTTGAGACCCATTTGGCCAACATGGCAAAGCCCTGCCTCAACTAAAAATACAAAAATTAGCTGGGCATGGTGTTGCATACCTGTAGTCCCAGCTGCTCAGGAGGCTAAGGCAGGAAAAGGACTTGAACCCAGGAGGTGGAGGTTGCAGTGAGCAGAGACTGTGCCACTGCACTCCAGCCTGGGCAACAGAGCAAGATTCTGTCTCAAAAAAGAAAAAAAAAAAAAAGAATTAATGGATGCTTTTGGTGAATTCAGGGCTAAAAATTATTGTGACTTTTCCTCCATGAGAGTTTCTGAAATTTTTGGTCATAAGAGTTAAATATGGTTAATACTTCATTAAGTAATCTTTAACTTTAGCAACCAAGACATTGCACGTCATCAGTTGTTCTGACTTTGTGGCACCTGACAGCCACTATGCTTCTGTGGCATTGATGATGTTGATGGTGATGATAGTGATAATTATGATGATGATAATGGTAATGGTGGTGCTGGTAGTAGCAGGTTAATATTCACTTAGTGGTTTTTCACTAAGTATCGTGCTAAATTTTGCATTCATTAACTTATGCAATGCTCACTAAGACACTATGAATTCGGTTTGCCATTTTAATGATAAGAAAACAGAGACCCAGAGAATGTAATATTGAAAGCCTGGCTGGTTTTGGAGCCAGCATTTGAAGCGGGGTAAGACTTATACCAAAACCTGCAGATCTTAACTATTGTGATATTATGAGCAGTGGCAAACAGAGAGAAGGGAGAGAGAGGCTATATAATTTGGAGTAAAATAAATCCCACACTCCCTTTCAAAACTGTGAGTGGGGAATAGGGGGAATGTTTGAGAGTAGTCCAGAAACATCATTTGAAAGCAGGTAACTATAAGGCAGAAATACAAATGGCAATGTCAGAGCATAATACAAAGATTTATGGTAGCAGAGGTGAAGGAGACCCAGTCTTCTGGGGAGGACAGTATAGGATTGGAGAGGAGGTTCTATTTCAGTGAGACTGAGGAGGGGAGGAAAGACCTACCAGAAAGAAGTACCAACAATGCAAACATATTATCAGAAGTATGGTGTGTAATGTAAGCAATGCAGTAAAAAAGTAATGTGTACTATATATAGCAAATATAAAATATACTGCAGTATCCTAGGAGAGTTAAACAACTTTTACTCTCCTAGGATACTGCAGTATATTTTATATTTGCTATATATAGTACATAGTAGTATATATAATATGTGTATATGTATATGTTACTACTGAATATACATGCTACTCTCCAAATAGTATACTGTAGTACACTGGAAAAAGTAATACAACTTATGAGCCTAAAACAACATTTCTTTCAAAGGATTTGTCAATCAAAAGTAGTGAAACAATAGTAGTACTTAATTCCTCTCAACAACCCACATTCCTTATTTCGGTATGTCATTTACCTACATAGATTCACCAACTATTTACACTTTCCACATTTGTTTTATCATATATATATGATATATATATCATATATATATATATCATATATATATGATATATATATCATATATATATATATCATATATATATGATATATATAATTATTATTCTAGCTAAATCACTAAAACGTTTGAGAGTAGGTTTCAGACTTAAAGACTCTTTACTACAGAATACTTCACTGTGTATTTTCCAAGAACAAGGACATTCTTTTACCTAGCCACCACATAACTATTAAATTCATATAATTTAGCATTGATAAAATATCATCTTTGAACATACAATCCATATTCAGGTTTTACCAGTTATCCCAATAACATTCTTTATAACAATTTCTCTTAGTCCTGGATCCGAGCCAGTATCGCACATTGCATTGAATTCGTATCACTTTAACCTTCTCTAATTTAGAAGATTTCCCCAGCTGCTTTTGCTTTTAAGCATTAACATTTTGAATTGTATAGGCCAGTTGTTTCATAAAATGAATTTCAATTTCGATTCGCTTGTTTCCTCATGTAAATTCAGATTGTTTGTTTTTGTTAGGAAATATGTATATGATTTATGTCCTCTGTGACATCAAAGGTGTCACAGATATTGGTGATGTTAACTTTGCTCACTAGATTAAGGTGTTAGGATTCTCCACTGCAAACATGCCATTTTCTTTTTAAAACCAAATAAACGATGGGGCACTACATTGAAAGTATGTAAGTATCCCAAGAAGTCTTCATGCAATGATTTCAGCATCCATTAATGATTTTTGTCTGAATCTATTATGACTATATGATTGAAAGTTTTTGTACTTTTCATTCAATCCTTTCCTATATTTTAGTTGGCATTTCTCTCATTGTTTTGTGAGCAATTTCTTACTTTTTGGCATAGTAGAATATTCCAGGTTCCACTTGTAATTTCTTTCTCCAACCATAGAATCAGTCAATTCTTTAAATAGCCCTGCTTCTTTTATTGGGTAACAGTATCTTGAAACCAAGACTTGGGTGTTGGGTGTGCTCTTTGCTACTAGGGTGTCATTGCACACATGATATTCCTTCATTAGCCATGAGGCATACATTCCAAGGTCCTCAGTAGATGCCTGAAACCACAGATAGTACTGAACCCGATATAATAGATTGGAACATGTTCCTGTTTATGTCTTCCACCAACAAACTTAATGTCTTTTCCATCTTAATTAGGCACTAATCATGTACTGCACCCATTACTTTTGCAGTCTGAGGTGCAACAGCAAAGTGGGCATAAATTTCTTTTTCCTTTTTCACAATTTCATAGGTAGAAGATTCATATCGCACTGTAAATCTTGACAACCTCAGCATAACATTTCTTTCTTTCCTTATTAAGTTGAGAACTTTCATGTTTTCACTGAAAGGAACCACTTAATGGCTTCTCTTTGGCAGATCCAAATTATCAGCATCACTACTCTTGTACTTTGAGGCTATTATTAAGTGAAATAAGAGTGACTTTAAGAGAAGCATAGTGCTAATGCAACAGCTGATCTGATAACTGAGATGGTTCATAAGTGACTCATGGGCAAAGAGTGTACTGGGCAAAAGGAGGATTCACAACCTGGGCAGGATGCAGCAGGATGGCGTGAGATTTCATCATGCTACTTAGAGTGACATGCAGTTTAAGACTTATGAGTTGTTTATTTCTGGAATTTTGCACTGAATATTCTTGTACTGTAGTTGGCTATGGGTAACTTGGCTATGGGTAACTGAAGCCACAAAAAGTGAAACTCCACATAACAGGAGAATTCTGAATATACGTAATATGATTTGGCTTTGTGTCCTCACCCAAATCTCACCTTGAATTTTAATAATCCCCATGTGTTCTGGGAGGGACCTGGAGGGAAGTGATTGAATCATGGGGTTGGGTTTTTCCCATGCTGTTCTCATGATAGTGAATAAGTCTCATGAGATCTGATTGTTGTATAAGGGAACTTGCCCTGATATGTCTTCTTGCTTGCTGCCAGGTAAGACATCCTTTTGTTCCTCCATCGTCTTCTGCTATAATTGTGAGGCTTCCCCAGCCATATGGAACTGTGAGTCCATTAAACCTCTTTTCTTTATAAATTATCTTGCCTCAGGCATGTCTTTACTAACAGCATGAGAACAGACTAATACATTTGAATGCTGCGTAATGGGACATTTGTTATTGAACAGCAAGCAAGTGAACCTTTTGGGTACATCATTTTGGGAGTAGCCATCAGTTATAAAGAGCTAACATCTAGTTGAAATAATAGTTTTAAGAATTATTGTTGTAACTACGACAATAAAAGACTGCCTCATCTTTAAAAATCTTCTTGAAATTAACAATCAAGTCTCATGATCAATTGGTTGGTAACACAGATTCTATAATCATGGATTTCTGAGCTTGTGTTCTTTATCCTTTTGATTTGATAAGAATCCTGTAACTCTGCGATGGCACCAAAATTAACATTACCATAACACTAGAAATACGTGAAGATATATAGAAGTAATTTTAAAAACTTAAACATGTATTATTAATCTTCTAGAACAAGCTTAAGTCTGGATATAGCAATATATTCTCAAAACATTGTATTTTTGTATATTTTGTCTACTAATGAAGGTGTTTGAGACATTCAAAGGAATCATTAAATTCATTCTAAATCAGTAAGTCTTTTCTAAACTGTTTAATTAGTTAAGTTTTAATTAGTTAAAACTAATTAAACAGATTTAATTAGTTAAGTTTATAATAAGTGTTAAAATATCAAAGAAAAATTCACTGGAAATTTTACTGGCAATAATTTAATAAATAGAACATTCAAAAAATACAGCAAAGGATGATGTTTTCCATGCACAGAAACCCCTTGATATTAAAAAGCTGAGGGGTGGATGGACGGGCTCTGAGGTAGGATCTGGGCAGAGCATCACTGTATCCACAAAAATTGTCATTTTATTTGACCTTCCCCTTGTAAAGTCAAATAAAATATTAGAATATATAGATTCATAGACTATCAGCTCTGAGAGGGACCTTAAATAACACATACTTTATTATTGGATGCTTAGCACAGACAAATTCTAACACTCACTAAGTGTCACTTCATCAAAATACCAAAACATAGGTTAAGCTACTTCACTATGTTTCAGCTGCTCACACTCTTTCTTCGCCGTTTCATATTGAAGATTAAGGGGTTGTGTTTTGTTTAGTGTATGTTGTGCTGTAAGTGTGCTACTAAATTCCGTACCAGACACTGCCTCTGAGAAGCTTCAGAAGAAGTAATGAATTATAAAGAATGTGAATACATAGTAACTAGGGGTTACAGGTGGGAACATCACTGTCACTACCTAGGATAGTTGAAATTCCTAGAGGCAGGGAATTGAAGCAGAGACCAAACAAGATCCCTATCAGCTCTTTAGCTCTGGACTGAATTGAGAAAGTATTATTGTTTTTAATTGGTTCCCATTTGGCCTTATTAAGAATTTAAGTGTGCTTTTACTCTAACTTTTTATCCTCTTGACATTTCTTTCCTTGATTTTATAGGTCTTTTGTCTCCCTTTATTATAATTTTCTTCTTATATTATGCTATGTTTCCTTCTGGAAAAAGAAGTCTGTCTCTGCCATTATATTTTCAACAGAAAAATATTCCTAAGAATAGAAATTGCCTTTATTAGCTGAGTTGGAGAAAGAATTATATGAGGCAATTATTTTCCACTTCTCTGAGATCTTGGCCACGGATTTTTAACAATAATTGCTTGCAAGCATATTTGCCTTTATATTGTATTTAATTTGAGAGGAAAGATAGTTCTTTACATCTTTGTTTCCCCAATACCTGGTATAGGTCCTGACACATAGGAAACTCTCAATAAATGTTTTTTAAATGAATTAATAATTGGTAACATGTTATAATTGTATATTCAAATATTTATGTCTTTTACTAGACTGAATTTAAAGAATGGGATAAAATCTTATTAACCTTTGTACTACTGCTAGTGTCTGCATTAACAGTTTATGTAGGTACTCAATACATTGCAATGAATGAACGAATGAAAAAAGAAGTGAGATGGACTAGGAGGAACTTTGCATCTTTACTTTAGGGTTGTGGACATTCCCCCTGTAAAATTACTTTTCTTCCATGCCTGTCATTGATGCAGGCAATTCCATGGTATGCTTATGCACTGCCTCCTGCTAAAAGAGCCTCTTGATGAAGTAAATCCAGAATTTAGTAAATACTTTTTCCCAGAACGAGAGCACTGGCTACCTGAAGTGAAAGGAAATGATTATGGTAGGCAAAGAACACTGAAAGGAGAAAGCTTTGCTACTCTCATAATGTTTCCCTGGGTCAGCCCCAGGTACTATGGAAAGACGTCGGGACAGTCTAGTCTAGTGTGTAAGTACTAAAAGCCGAAAGAAAACCATATGCAGCAGAATTTCCATAAGACTAAAGAGGAAAGCAAATAAAACAAGGCAAATGTACAAATGGAAAGCTTCAATAATTCATTAAAGAAACAATCAAAAATAGTTTTTTTTAAGTGCCTGCTGTGTCCAAGGATTTGTGATAGGTACTGTAGATAACAGCAATTAATAGCAAATGTTTTCTCTATGCTAAAGGGTTTAGCAGCTTGTAGGGGAGGTTGATATTGAATGAATACCCTTTTTGTTCTTCATATCACTATTTCAACTGCAAATATATAATGAAAAATTATATATTGAAAAATTATATATATATATAATATAATGAAAAATTATATGTTTACAGTTGAAATGGTGATATGAACAACAAAAATTCTGGTTCCCTGTTGCATATAACAATGTGACTACCTTAATCTGAAAGGTGAGCGACAACACTCCTGAGGAGGGATCTCATAACTCTAGAGGGACAAAAAAGGCATAGCAATGCAGAGAGAGAAGAAAAGGTATTCTAGATACAAGTCAGAGTACATGCAAAGGCCCCAAGACAGAACAAACTTGAGCTTTCTTAGAACTAAAAGATTGTTATGGTTGGAGCTTAGTGAGAAGGGAAAGAATGGAGCAAATTGCAGTTGGAGAGCAAAACAAAAGCATGAGATAAATTATGTAATGCCTGAAGGCCAAGGAGCTAGGACCTTACTTTAATAGGAAGACACTGACTAATTTATTGAATTTATGGAGGTATGTCACCCAATTTATGTTTTTGTAAAGAATGAATGTGGAAATGGCAAACTAGGAAGCTCCACACTCTCCAACTCCCTCAGAAATGTCAAGTAAACAACAACATACCAATCAAAGTAGCTTTGTGAGAACTCTAGAAAACCATTAAGTATCTACAGCAATCTAACAAGTGCCCAACCAAGAAAAGTCCACAGTCAAAATAGTAGGAATTTTATGTTTTTTTTTTCGTAAGATTTTACCTACTGTTTCCCTGATGTGGCAAGGGAGAAAAGCCATCCAATGACTGATTATTCTTTCAGGATGAAAAATAAAAAGAGTAAACCTTGTTTGCAACATTCTGGTTTGTATAGGGGGCTGCCCAAGGGACTTGTTTCTATCTTGCCTGACTTGGAACATTGACAGAAATAATGGCAAGTTTTGGATGTCAAGTTGAAGGTTGCTAAAAACAGTGTTAGTCACAATGGCGTGAGAGGGCTTCGGAATAACTGCAGACCCATTGGTGCCTAGGACAATAGATTAGAGGCAGAGGAAAACAGTAGAACATCTAAGGCCCTGTGAAAGAGCAGAGGTTAGACTCTTATGGATTGTAAAAGCAAGGGAATTGGATAAAAAGCACATGCATAGGACCAGGAAACGTGAATTCCAAGAAAAGGCCTGAGGAAAGTTTAAGCTTTTACACTGGGTCAATTTGTGAAAGTCTTCCCCTGCATGGAGCCAGTTTCCAAAGACTATCTGTGGTGGCTATTTTATTCAAACACTGAATTTTCAACAGAAGATTGTAAGGCATATAAAGAAACAGAGAAACATGGCCTCTTCAAATTAGCCAAGTAAATATCCCAAAACTGACCTGAAAGAAAGGCTTCAGACTTACTTGACAAAGATTCAAAAACAACTGTCTTAAATATGCTCAAAGAGATAAAAGAAGTACAAGGGCAGCAAACTAAAGAAAGTCAGGAAAATAATATATGAAACAATGAAGATTTTAAAAATCATATACAAATTATGAAAAAGAACCAAACATAAATTCTTGACCTGAAAGTACAATAACTAAATTTAAAAATTCATGAGGACTTCAACAGCAGACTTGACTAGATAGAAAAAAGAATCAGCAGACATGAAGCTAGATCATTTGAAATTATGAAGTCTGAGGACCATAAAAGAAAAGTATGAATAAAAATAAACAGAGCCTAAGAGACTTATGGAATAACAGTAAGTGGACCAATATCATATTACTTGAGTCCTCGAAGGAGAAGAGAGAGAGAGAGGGGAAGAAAGTTTATTTGAAAAAATAATAGCTGAAAAAGAATCTCAAATTTGAGGAAAAACATGGAAATATCTTTCAAGAGGCTCAATACATTCTAGACCAAACCCAAAGGGACCCACATTAAGACACATTAAAATGAAACTGGAAAGTGAGAGACAAAGAATCTTGAAAGCAACAAGAGATAAGCAACTTTTCATGTACACAGGATCCTAAATAAGACTATAGGAAGATTTCTCCCCAGAAAACTTACAGGCCTTAAAGTGGTGGAACGAAATATTTAGAGTGCTGGAAAAAAAATCCTGTCCACTGAAAATTTGGTAGTTGGCAATACTCCTTCAAGAATGAGAACAAATTAAGACATTTCCAGATAAACAATAACGGAAAGGGTGAAATGCCATTATGTCTGCCTACAAGAAATGCTAAACAAAGCTCTTCAATTTGGAATGAAAGGACACTAGACAGAAGCTCAAAACCAAAGAAAATATAAAGTTCCCCAGTAAAGGTGAACACATCGACAATTTAAAAACTGTTCCTGCTCTTTCCCATCTTGCAAGATGGTGGGTGAAAAAGTTGAGAAGCCGGATACTAAAGAGAAGAAACCTGAAGCCAAGAAGGCTGATGATGGTGGCAAGGTGAAAAAGGGTAACCTCAAGGCTAAAAAGCCCAAGAAGGGGAAGCCCCATTGTAGCCAGAATGGGGGAATTGGCAAGTATTCCTGATCTGCTATGTATTCCAGAAAGGCCATGTATAAGAGGAAGTACTCAGCCGCTAAAGCCAAGGTTGAAAAGAAAAAGAAGGAGAAGCTTCTTGCAACTGTTACAAAACCAGTTGGTAGTGACAAAAACGGTGGTACCCGGGTGGTTAAACTTCACAAAATGCCCAGATATTATCCTACTGAAGATGTGCATCAAAAGCTGTTGAGCCATGGCAAAGAAACACTTCAGCCAGCATGTGAGAAAACTGTAACCCAGCATTACCCCGGGACCATTGTGATCATGTTCACTGGACGCCACAGGGGCGAGAGGGTGGTTTTCCTGAAGCAGCTGGCTAGTGGCTTGTTATTTGTGACTGGACCTCTGGTCCTCAACCAAGATCCTCTATGAAGAACACACCAGAAATCTGTCATTGTCACCTCAACCAAAATTGACATGAGCAATGTAAAAATCCCAAAACATCTTACTGATGCTTACTTCAAGAAGAAGCAGCTGTGGCAGCCTAGACACCAGGAAGGTGAGATCTTCAACACAGAAAAAGAGAAATGTGAGATTACAGAGCAGTGCAAGATTGATCAGAAAGCTGGGGACTCACAAATTTTACCAAAAATCAAAACTATTCCTCAGCTCCAGGGCTACCTGTGATTTGTGTTTGCCCTGATGAATGGAGTTTATCTTCACAAATTGGTGTTCTAAATGTCTTAAGAACCTAATTAAATAACTGATTGCCTTTAAAAAAATTATTGTAATTATGATCTGTAACTCCATCTTTTATTGTATTATAGGATTTGAAAGACAAAATAAAAAATTATAAATCTATGTTAATGAAGACACAATATATAAAGGTTTACTTTGTAACATCAACAAACAACATAAAAAGGGGGATAGGCAGAGCACTAAAGGAGTATCTTTTTTTTGGTATTTGGTTAAAGTTGTCCTTATTTTAAAATAGATTATTAAAGCTTTAGGACATTATATTTTCTATATCTATAGATTATAGATATAGAAAATATCTATAGATTATACACAAAACGAAATGAGAAGAAAATCAAGACATGTCATTATAAAAATGCAATCAAACACAAAAGAAATCAATAAGGGAGGAAAAGAAGGCTAACAAAGCCACCAGACATACAAATAGCAAATAACAAAATGGTAATAGTCAATACTTTCATATCAGTAATTACTTTCAAATCATGTAAATGGATTAAATTCCCCATTCAAAAGACATAGATTGATAGATTGGCAAGATGGATAAAAAAGTAAACTACCCAACTCTATACTATGTACAAAAGCATATAGTTAGAAGTGAAAGATAAAAAGAAATATTCTGAGCAAACAGTGGCCATAAAGGAGCAGAGGTGGCTATACTAATATTATACAAAATAGACTTTAAATCAGAAACTGTTACGAGAGACAAAGAAGGACATCATAGAATGATAAAAAGGTCAATTCATCATAAAGATATAATAATCATAAACATATATGAATCAAATATCAGAACTCCTAAATACAGAAATAAAAAATGGACAGAATTGAAGGGAGAAATTGACAGTGCTACAATATTAATAATACATACTTTAAAAAATGAATAGAAAATCCAGACAGATCAATAAGGAAATAGAAAACTTGAACAGCACTATAGACAAATTTGACCCAATAGATACAGAACACTACACCCAACAGCAGTAGAATACATGTTTTCTTAAGTATGCATGGAACATTCTCTAGAATAAACCACATTAAAATACAAAACAAGACTTAATAAGTTTTAAAAGATTAAGATCACAGAAAGTGTCTTTTTTATTACAATGAAACGAAACTAGAAATCAATAGCAGAAGGAAAACTGGAAATTCTACAAATATTTGAATTAGACAACACAATATTCAACAATGAATGGGTCAAAAGAGAAGTCACAAAGGAAATTGTAAAATATCTTGAGGCAAATGAAAATAAAAATACCATGTATCCAAATTTGTACGATGTAAGAAAAACAGTGTTAAGATAGTTTATAGTTATAAATGCTTACATTAAAAAAATGCAAATAAATAACCTGAATTCACATCTTAAGAAAACAAGGGGAAGAAGCTAAGATGGTTGACTAGATGTAGCCAGGAAACACCTATCCCACAAAGAGAACTCAAAATATTGAGTAAATAATCAGACTTCAAACAGGTCTTTTGAGAGAAAACACTTAAAAGTCAATGGACACAGAGTTACTGAGGTTGAAGAGGGAGGAAACTGGGAAGGCTGCACAGAGTCATCTAGTAGTAGGACTTGCTTCTGAGTCCTGAAGAGTTCTGAAGGAAGTGGTGAATGAAGGAACTATGGGGCACCACACACCTGCCTTGGATCTCTGGGATCCTAGCTACAAGAGAGTCCACGACCCCAACAGACATTTGAATTGGCAGGGAAAAATGCCTGAAGAGTAGGCAGAGGTAGAGTTCAAACCTGCATGGAGCCCAAAAGGTTTTGCAATGCCATTTTTTCTGCTGGCCCCGTGCTCCTTTGAAAGGGTACATACAGCACAGCCGCTACTAACCCACCTGAGTGTTTTGCCAGCTTCTTGGGAGCAGCTCATATCCCCAGCACTGCTGGTGCTTGACCCCAGGGAGCCAGAAGATAAAACTGCAGGCTGGTCCCAACCCCTCAGGGTCCAATCATACCCCCTCAGTGTATTGAGCTGAAATCTGTGGCCAGAGCTCAAGCAGGAAGGAGCCCTACTCTCAAAACACAGAGAAGAATGAGGCACAGGTTCTGGTGCCAATATGGGAGCAAGATGCCCCTCCCTCTGCAAATGGTCTGGGAAGGGTGTAGTCTGTTGGTTAGCCACAGCTTCTGTCTGAGGAAGCCCTGCAGCCTGGAATACCTGGAAGAACCCAGTGATCTGGGTATAGAAGATTTTGGACAAATTTAGCTGGTCAGGCCTGCTCCTGGGGCAGACACTGGAGGGAGACCTGTTAGGGAGATGGTGAGCTGGGTGGACTCCACAGCTATTTGCTGGGCTAAAAAATCCCAAGGCATGGGCACCACACCAACTGCACATCTGTGGCACCACAGCCCTGCCCAGGAATCCTCCACTCTTGACCCACTTCATCACCAGACCTCCACCGGATATATTCAACAACCTGATGTGACTCTTCCAAATTCAGAGGACTAGTAGGTTCACAGATAGTTGTAACTCTCCTCATGACCTAACATTTGGCATGGGCCACCCCTAGTAGAGGGCTGAGTGTAGCCTACAAGGGCCCCTCTTGGGGCTAAGGAGAGGTAGATGTGGTGCCAGTGATTGAAGGGGACTTCTTCAAGATCTGGCAACAAACTTATTGAGAGGGTCATCTTTTGCCTCATCTCTCCTCCTCAGAGCATGGCTGCATAACCACTGAGCCCATAGCTCAGTAACAGCCTATCTGCTGGGCCTTATTCTTAAGTGCTAGCTACTGTATCACAGCTTAAATTATACTACCAAACAAAAATAAATTTCTTCAGTGTGGAAAGCCTGTGAAACCCAAAGCAGGAAACTAGCCACAACTAGACAACTCACACAGAACTTTGGCCCTCTGAAAGCATCTAGAACTGAGACCAATAGATTATGCACTAGAAATACCACAGTCAAATCCTCAAGGGAAAAAATGTAAAACCAAAAGGCCCGATTCACACAACAGAAACTACAAAAAGAAAAAGAAACATCAGCACCCCCCTACTTCAGATAAAAAGTAATCAGGGTAAGAACTCCAGCAATTCAGAAAGTGTTTTCTTACTTCTGAAGGGTGGCAATAGCTCCCCAGAAATGGATCTTAACCAGAACGAAATGAAATGGCAGACATAGAATTCAAAATCTGGATGGAAGGAAGCTCAGTGATATTCAAGAGAAAGTTGAAATCCAATTCAAGAAATCCAGAAAATGATCCAAAAAGATGACATGGCCATTTTAAGAAAGAATCAAAATGAACTTCTGGAATTAAAAAATTCACTACAGGAATTTCAAAATGCAATTTGAAGCATTAACAACAGACTAGAGCAAGGTGAAGAAAGAATTTCAGAGCTTGAGGACCAATCCTTTGCATCAACCAAGTCAGACAAAAATAAATTAAAAAAAGAATTTAAAAAAATGAATAAAGTCTTTAAGAAATACGGAATAATGTAAAGAGACTAAACAAAACTGTGAGTCATTGACATTTCTAAGAGAGAAGGAAGGAGAATAAGGAATGTGAAAAATACATTTGGGAATACAGTCAATGAAAATTTCCCCATCTCTATAGAGAGGTTGATATGCAAATCTGAGAAATACAGAGAAATTGCAATAGATATTATGCAAAATGACCATCTCCAAGGCTCATCATCATTCTTTTCAAAGTCATTATTTTTTTCAAAGAAATCCAAGAGACACGGAGAAACTGCATTAGATATTTTACGAGATGACCATCTCCAAGGCATATAATCATCATTCTTTCCAAAGTCAACACAAAAGAAAGAAAGCTTAAAGGCAGCTAAAAAGTAGGGACAAATCACTTACAAAAGAAACCCATCTGGCTAAGAGCAGACTTCTCAGGAGAAAACTTACAAACCAGGAGAGGGTGGGGACCCATTTTTAGTGTTCTTAATATAAAAGAAATTCCAACCTAGAATTTTATACATCACCAAACTAAGCTTCATAAGCAAAGAAGAAATCAAATCTCTTCCAGACAATCAATTGCTAAAGGAATGTGTTAACACTAGGCCAGCCTTACAAGATATCTGTAAGGGAGTTCTAAACATCAAAACAAAAGAACAATACCTGCTACCACAAAAACACACCTAAGTACATAGCTCACAGAACCTATAAAGCAAGAACACAATTGAGACTACAAAGAAACCAGCTAACAACATTATGACAAAATCAAAACCTCACATATCAATATTAACTTTGAATGTAAGTGGTCTAAGTGCCACACTTAAAAGGCACAGAGTGGCAAGTTGTTAAAAAAAAAAAAAAAAAAACTCAGCTGTATGGTATCTGCTGTCTTCAAGAGACCCTTCTCACATGTAATGATACTCAAAAACTCAAAGCAAAGGAATGGAGAGAGATCTGTCATTCAAATGGAAAACGTAGATGAGCAGGGGTAGCTATTCTTATATCAGATAAAACAGACTTTAAACCAACAATGGTAGAAAGGGCAAAGAAGAGTATTGCATAATGTTAAAGGATTCAATTCAACAGGAAGACTTAACTGTCCTAAGTATATATGCACCCAACATGGGAGAACCAAGATTCATTTAAAAAGTACTCCTAGTCTTATGAAGACTTAGTCACACGATAGTATTGGGGGCTTCAATACTCTGCTGACAGCATTAGACAGATTGTTGAGTCAGAAAATTAACAGATATTCTGGATTTAAACTTGACACTTGACCAATTAGCCTAATAAGTAACTACAGAATACTCCACCCAACAACCACAGAATGCATATTCTTCTAATCTGCACATGAAACATACTGCAAGATTAATCACATGCTTGACCATAAAGAAAGTTTTAATAAATTAAAAAAAGATAAAATTATACCAACCATAGTCTTGGGCCATAGTAGAATAAAAATAGAAAGGAATATGAAGAAGATATCTCAAAATCACACAATTTGTAAACTAAACAACTTGCTCTGAAATGACTTTTGGGTAAACAACAAAATTAAGGCAGAAATTTAAAAATTCTTTGAAATAAATGAAAATAGAGACATGCCATACTAAAACCTCTGGAATGCAGCAAAAGCAGTGGTAAGAGGAAAGTTTATAGTGCTAAACACTTACATCAAGAAATTGGAAAGATCTCAAATTAACAATCTAACATCACACCTGTAGAAACTAGAAAAATAAGAACAAACTCCCTCAAAGATAGCAGAAGAAAAGAATAACTAAAATGAGAGCAAAACTGAATGAAATCAGCACCCCAAAATCCATAGAAACAATTAACAAAACCCAAAATGAATTATTTGAAAGGATAAATGAGTAATAGACTGCTAGCTGTATTAGCAATGATAAAAGGAGTTCTAAATAAGCACAATCAGAAATGACAAAGTTGATGTTACACCTGGCCTCACAGAAATACAAAAAATAATCAGAGTCTATTATGAGCAGCTCTCTGGACACAAACTAGCACATTTAGAGGAAATGGAAAAATTCCTGGAAAAATACAACCTTCCAAGTTTGAATCAGGAAAAAATTGGAACCCAGAATAATGAGTTCTGAAATTGAATCAGTAATAAATAATCTACTAATCAAAAAGAGCCCTGACCAGATGGATTCACAACCAAATTCTACCAGAAGTACAAAAAGACCTGGTAATTTTACTGAAACTATTCCAAAAATAATCAAAGAGGAAGGATTTCTCCCTAACTCATTCTGCAAAGTTAGCATTGTTCTGATACCAAAACCTGGCCAAAACACAATGAGAAAAGAAAACCATAGGCCAATATCCTAGATGGAAATATATGCTAAAATCCTTAAAAAATTACTAGCAAACTGAATCCAGCTGTATCAAAATGACAATTCACTACAATCAAGTAGACTTTATTCCTCATATGCAAGGATAGTTGAACATATATAAATAATAAACGTCATTCACCACATAAACAGAATTAAAAACAAAAACCGTATGACTGTCTCAATAGATGCAGAAAAATCTTTTGATAGAATCCAATACACCTTTATTATAAAAACCCTTAAGAACCTAGACACTGAAGAAATATACCTCAAAATAATGAGACATCTCTTGTAAACCCGCAGCGAACATCATACTGATTGGGCAAATACTGGAAGCATTCTTCCTAATAAATGGAACAAGACAAGGATGTCCTCTCTCACTACTCCTTTTCAGTATAAAACTGGAAGTCTCTTCCCAGAATATTCAGGTAAGAGAAAGAAAGAAAAGACATCGAAATAGGTAAAGAAGAAATCAAACTATCTCTTCACTGATGATATGATTCTATACCTATAAAACCATAAAGTCTTTGCCAGAAAGCTTCCACAACTGATAAAAGAGTTTAAAGTTTCAGAATACAAAATCAATGTACAAAACTCAATAACATTTCTATATATCAACAATGTTCAAGCTGAGAGTCAAATAAATGTGATCCCATTTACAATAGCCATAAAAAATGAAATAAAAATACATCTGACCAAAGAGGTGAAAGATCTGTACAAAGATAATTTTAAAAACTACCAAAAGAAATCAGAAATGACACAAACGAATCTAAAAACATTCCACATTCATGGACTAGAAGAATCAGTATTGTTAAAATGGACATAGTGCTCAAAGCAATGTACCAATTCAATGCTGTAATTGGTAGTTTTCTATCAAACTACCAATGCTATTTTTCATAGCATTAGAGAAAACTATAAAATTTTTCTGGAAAAAAAGAGTTCATATAGCTAAAGCAACCCTAAGCAAAATAACAACAACAACAACAACAAACAAAGCTAGAGGCATCATATTACCTAATTTTAAACTATACTACAATGTTACTCTAAGCATAACAACATGGTACTGGTACAAAACTGTATACATAGACCAATGGGAAAAAATAACCTAGAAATAAAGCCACACACCTACAACCAACTGATCTTCAACAAAGTCAACAAAAATAAGCAGTGGGAAACAGCCTACCTATTCAATAAATAATGCTGTGATAACTGGCTAGTTATCTGGACCCCAATCTATCACCATATATAAAAGTTAAGGTGGATATAAACACTTAAGTGTAGGACCTTAATATAAAAATTCTAGAAGAAAACCTAGGATATATCCTTCTGAACATTGGTCTTGGGAAATAATTTATGACTAAGGCTTTAAAAGCAATTTTACAAAAATAAAAATCAACAAGTGAAACCTAATTAAACTAAAGGGCTTCTGTACAGCAAAATAAACTATCAATCGAGTAAAAGGATAACCTAAAGAATGGGAGAAAATATTCGCAAACTATACACCTGACAAAGATCTAATATCTAGAATTTATAACAAACTAAAATAATTCAACAAGCAAAACCAAATAATCCTATTTTTTAAAATGGGCAAAAGATATGAACAAACACATCTCAAAAGAAAACATACAAGCATCCAACAGATATATTTAAAAATGCTCCACATCACTAATCATAAATGAAATGCAAATCAAAGCTACAGCGAGAACTGTATTCTCTCATGCAGCTAATAAAGACATACCCAAGACTGGGTAATTTATAAAGGAAATAAATTTAATTGATTCACAGTGCAGCATGGTTGGGGAGGCTCAGGAAACTTACAATCACAGCAGAAGGGGTAGAAAACATGTCCTTCTTTATATGGTAGCAACAAGGAGAAGTGCTGAGCAAAAGAGGGAAAAGCCCCTTATAAAATCATTAGATCTCATGAGAATTCACTCATTGTCATGAGAAGAGCATGAGGATAACCACCTCCATGAGTAAATTACCTCCCACCCGGTACTTCCACGACATGTGGGGGTTATGGGAAGTATAATTTGAGATTTGGGTGGGGACACCACCAAACCTTATCAAATACCATCTCACACCAGTCAGAATGGCTATTATTGAAAAATCCAAAACAATAAATGTTGGTGAGGCTGCAGAGAAAAGAGAATCCTTATGCACCATTGGTAGGAATGTAAATTAGTTTAACCATTGTTGGAGGCAGTTTGGAGTTTTCTCAAAGAACTAAAAAAGAACTGCATTAGACTCAGCAATCTCATTACTTAATATATGCCCAAAGAAAAATAAATTGTTCTTCCCAAAATATAGATGCACTCATATGTTCATTGCAGCACTATTCACAATAGCAGAGATGGGGAATCAACCTAAGTCCCCATCAACAGAATTGGATAAAGAAAATATGATACATATACACTATGAAATACTATGCATCCATAAGCAAGAATGAAATCATGTCCTTTGTATTATCATGCATGCAGCTGGAGGCCATTATCTTAAGCAAATTAACACAGAAACAATAAACCAAATACTACATGTTCTCACTTATAAGCAGGAGATAAGCATTGGGTACTTATGGACAGAAAGATGGGAACAATAGACACTGGGGACCACTAGAGGAGGAGAAAGAAAGAAGGGCAAAGGCTGAAAAACTATTGTGTACTATGCTTACTATCTGTCAGACAGGATCAATCATACGCCAAACCTCAGCATCAGGCAATATACCTATGTAGCAAACCTATATGTGTACCCCCAAATCTAAAATAAAAGTAGAAAAAAAGGAAAATAGAAAAAGAGAAATGAACTAAACACAAATCAGAAGAAAATAGAAAACAATACAGAAAATCAATGAAATAAAGAGTTGTTCCTTCCAAAAGAGCAAATATGCTGACAAAACTTTAGCTAGATTGACTAAGGGAAAAGGAGATACTACTCAAATAGCTAAAATCAGAAATGAAAGCAGCAACATTCCAACCAATTTTATGGAAATGAAAATAATTGTGAATACTATGAACCTATAACCTAGGTAAAATGGAAACATTCCTAGAAAAAACAACTCATCATGTCTGAATCTTGAAGAAACAACAAAAATAATCTCAACAGTTTATAACTATTAAGGAGATTGAATTAATAATCTAAAACTTCCCCACAAAGAAAAACCAAGGCATATATGACTTTTTACTGGTGAATTCTCACAAATATTAAAAAAAAATTAACATCAGCCCCCTTCAAACTCTTCCAAGAAACATAAAAGTAGAAAACACCTTCAAACTTATTCTATGAGACCAACATTACCCTGAGGTCAAAGGCAGACAAAAACGTTGCAAGAGTAATATCCCTGATGAATATTGATCCAAAAGTCCTCAACAATATACTAGCAAACCAAATTCAACAGGAAATTAAAAGGTTTCAAAACCTATGTTCAGAATATGAATATTGATCAATGTACCATACTAACAGAATGAAGAAAAAACTCACATAATTATCTCAATTGATGCAGAAGAAACATTGACAAAATTAACACACTTTTCATGATAATAACACTCAACAAACTAGGAATAAGAGGAAACTACATCAACATAATAATAAAAAAATATATGAAAAGCCCATAACAACTAATATCCTCACTGTTGAAAGATTGAAATCTTTTCCTTTAAGATTATGAACAAGATAATAATATCCACTGTCACTATTTATATTCAGCACAGTACTTAAAGTCCTAATCAGAGCATTAGGCAAGAAAGTAAAATAAAAGACATTCAATTGTTATCTCTCTTTGCTGATGACATAATCATATATGTAGAAACCCCTGAAGATTAACACACATACACACAAACCTGTTAGAACTACTAAATGAATTCAGCAAAGTTGCAGGATACAAAATCAGCACATCAAAATTATTTTGGTTTTTATACACTGGCAATGAACAACCTCAAAAAGAAATTAAGAAAACAAATTCCATTTAAAATAGCATCAAGTATAATAAGATACTTATTAATTAACTTAGCCATGGAGATGAAAGGCATATAGACTGAAAATTACAACTGAAAACAAATAAACAGGAAATCATCCTGTGTTCATGGATTGGAAGACGTATTACTGTTAAGGTGATTGATACTACCCTAGAGTAGTCTACAGATTCAGTGCAATCCATATCAAAACCCCAAAACATTTTGGCAGACATAGAGACAACCTGTTGGGTGAGAGAAAATATTTGCAAACGACTCATCCAACTAGGGACTAATATCCAGACTATACAAGAACTCAAACAACTCAACATTTAAAAAAGAAACCCCAAAGAATTCCATTAAAAGTTGGCAAAGGACATGCACAGACATTTCTCAAAAGAAGGCATAAAAATGACCAACAGGTATAAGCAATGGTCATCATGACTAATCATTGGGGAAGTACAAATCAAAACCGTAGTGAAATACTATCTTACTCTAGTTACAATGGCTACTACTAAAAAGACAACAAAACGAAACAAAACAAAAAAACAGATGCTGGGGATGATGCAGAGAAAAGGAAACTCTTACACACTGTTGGTATGAATGTAAATTAGTGCAGCCACAATGAAAAACTGTATGGAGTTTTTTTTTTTTTTTTTTCCCCCAAAAAACTAAAAATGGAATTACCATATGATCCAATAATCCCACTACCAAATATTTATCCAAAGAAAAAGAAATCAGAATGTCAAAGACATACTTGCACTTGCATGTTTATTGCAGCACTATTCATAGTAGCAAAGGTATGGGGTCAACCTAAATGTCCACCAATGAATGAATAGATAAAGAGAATGTGGTATGTGTACAAGCACACACACACACACACAATGGAATACTATCTAGACATAAAAAAGAATAAAATCATACCATTTGCAGCAACATGGATGGATAAATAAAGTGAAAAGACAAAAAAAGGGAAGAAAAACCTATCCTAAAATTAATATAGAATCTTATAGGATCTGGATAAACAAAATAATCTTGAAAAATAAGAACAAAGTATGAGGTCTCCCACGTTCTGTTATCAAAAGTTATTACAAAGCTCTAGTATTCAAAACAGAGTGGCATAATGATAGATATATAAACCAATAGAGTGGAAGTGAGGGACAAGTGTGCCAAGACCATTCAATGGGGTAAACGACAGTCTTTTTTAACAAATGAGGGTGGTGATGGGGATACTGAATATCCACATGCAAAAGAACAAAGTTTGATTCTTCCCTTACACCATATGCAAAAATTAACTAAAATTGGATCCAAATTCTAAATGTAAGACCTAGAACTATAAATCTTTTAAAAGAAAACAGGAGAAAAGCATTACAACATTGAATTTGGCAATGATTTCTTAAATAAGACACCAAAAGTGCAGGCAACAAAAGAAAAAAAGTAGATAAACTACACCAAAATTAAAAACTGTGCATCAAAGAACATTCAACAGAGTGCAAAGGAGCAAAGGCAACCCACAGAATGGAAGAAACTATTTGCAAATCATCTATCTCATTAGGTTAATATCTAGAATATATAAAGTAAGTAACAAAAAGTAACCCGATTCAAAAATGGGCAAAACACTTGAATAGATATTTCTTTAAAGAAGACATTCACGTCCAGCAAGCATATGAAAAGATGTTCAACATGACTAACAGGGAAATGGAAATCAAAACCACAATGAGATAGCACCTCATACTCATAAGGAATGGCTGCTATTCCAAACAAACAAGCAAAACAAACAAAACTTAACAGAAAATAATAAGTGTGGGCTAGCACGTGGAGAAGTTAGAACTCTCTTTCACTGTTGGTGTGAGTGTAAAATGGTACAGCTGTTATGGGAAACAGTATGGTGATTCATCAAAAAATTACAAATGATTTCTATATGATCCAGCAAGTCCATCTCTGGGTATATACCCCAAAGAATTGAAAATAGGATCTTGAGGAGATAGTTGTACACCTGCATTCATATTAACATTATTCACAATAGCCAAAAGGTGAAAGTAACCTAAACGTCCATTGATGGATGAATGGATAAACAAAATGTGGTATATGTCTATGATGTATTATTATTCAGCCTTAGAAAGGAAGGAAATTCTGATGCATGCTACAAATATGGATGAACCTTGAGGGCACTATGCTAAGTGAAATTGGCCAGTCAGAAACAGAACCACTGTATGACTCTAGTTATATGAGGTACCAGAGTGCTCAAATTTATAGAGACAGAAAGTAGAATGGTGGTTTCTAGGGGCTAGAGGGAAAGGGAATGGACAGTTTGTGTTTAATGAGTACAGGATTTCAGTTCTGTAAGATGATGAGCTCTGAAGATGGCTGGTAGTGCTGGTTGCACAGTATTAATATAGTCAATACCACTGAACTGTACACTTAAAAATGATTAAGGTGGTGATATGGTTTGGCTGTGTCCCCACCCAAACCTCATCTTAAATTATAGCTCCCATGATTTCCATGTGTCATAAGAGGGGCTTGGTGGGAGGTAATTAAATCATGGGGGTGGGATTTTACCATGCTATTCTCATGATTGTGAATAACTCTCATAAAATCTGATCATTTTATAAAGGGGAGTTCCCCTCCACACACCCTCTTCTTGCCTGTCACCATGGAAGACATGACTTGGCTCCTCCTTTGCTTTCTGCCATGATTGTGAGGCCTCCTCAGACATGTGGAACTGTGAATCCATTAAACCTTTTTTTCTTTTTAAATTAACCAGTCTTGGGTATGTCTTTACTAGCAGCATGAAGGTGGTAAATGTCATGTTATGTGCATTTTACCATAATTAAAAATTATAATAGTTCACTTATCCCATTCCTTCTCCAAATTATAATCTTACTGTAAAAAAAACACAAATGAGATTTAAACTGTCAAGAACAAGGGCAAGGTGAGGGTCCTTGGGCCTTGTAATTGATGAGTATCTTGCTAAAGTAACATTACTTGGAGTTTCAAATTGCTGAATGGTGACCAATAAATTTGAGAGGAGGATGGGGATGAAAAAGCACAGTGTCAGGGAGATAGTTCTTCTATATTTTATTGAAGGATGTTAATAGATTTTTCTTCAAATTAATAAAATTAGGACAAGTAGTATATATTTTAATTTATTAATATAACTATAGAAGAACTAAAACACATTTGATCAAAAGTGATGCTTTCAGCAAGCTATCTTGGGATAGTAGAAATAGGTTAGGAAGCCCTAAATTTTCATATTTTACCCTTTGTTATCATTTAACACATTTTTCTGTGCATATATTACTTTACTTTTAATAATTTAAAAATTCTTACATAATACAGCAGAGTATAATGAGAAATACAATAAACACCTTTGTTCTTAATAGCTAGATTTATCAAATCAGAACAGTTTACCATCTGTGCTTCAGATATTTGCTAAGACACAGTATATTACAGATACATTTGAAGTTTCTACCTAATAATTCCTCTCCTTCCCCAGGGGATGTTGGGATTTGCTTTTCGTATTATATTTGTGATACACACACACTTTGAATAAGTATATGTATCATATATAATATGAACAGTAAACACTAAATAATTATTTTCATATTTTAAACTTTATGTAAATGGCATTATACTTTCTATATTGTTCTGCAGTTTTCTTTTATTGTTCAATGTTCTGTTTGAGAGAAGTGGTTTTGTGGCCCTGAAACAAAAATTATGATTTATTGCTATGGTTATTTATTTATGGGGATATATAATTATGTAATAATATAACCCATAAGTATTCCTGCCATGTAACTTATATAGATAATACTTCATAATCAAAGACACTTACAAACTTTGTATCTAAATGATAATTGGAGTCCTGTTTAGAGAACAAACTAGGAAAAACATTGGCATAAAAGAGAAGCCTCTTTTTTTTGACAAATGATTTTGTTTCTGCTTTAAATTGGGTAAGTTTTTCTGGACCATATCTAATGTCAATTTTCATAATAATATACTGGTTGCATAACCTGTTTGCCAATTTGTCTTGGCTGAAGTTACTGAAGGTGAATAAAATTATAAGTTTTTCTCTCCTTGGGAACAGTTTCTGAATTATTTAGAGAAAGGAAGCCCAAGTACCTTAGTGATTGGGTTCTGGTGACCCCACACAATGTTATAGGAGCTGAGCTTTCATTAGAAATAGTGTTTGTCCCAGAATATTCAATGTGTCATTTTATTTAGTCTCTTCTACTGTCCGCAGAAATAGACATTATTTTCTCATTATTCAAATGAGGTAATTAGAGCACAGAGGTTTGCAAATCACCCAAGGTCACCCAGGTACATGGTAGAATTGGGACTTTAAGCCAGTTCTTTTTTCCTCCAGTGCTCTTTCTATTCCTGCCAATGCAGATAAACCTTTGAAAAAATGTAAAAGTCTGACTTGGGAAAAGGAATTTAGTTTATCTTACTGTCCAATTTCTCCATCTGATTTTCACAAAGGGAGTTTTTGTTGTTGCTTGTGAATAGGTATCCACATATTTTTGTTGGCCCTAGCTATGTGACTCTTCTCAAAGCCTAAAAACCTGAATGTATTTTCAAACGGATAATAGTCACTTCTACCCAACATTATGAGCTTTGTTAATATGTCTTCCTCATCTTCTGTCATACACATACATGCTTATTTTATTTTTTACATGTTTATTTCTTATTTTCTCCCCGCCATCCTTACCTCCCTAATTGTCCAAATTCAATACAGCTATGGTATGAACAATATTTACTTTGCTTCTTACGATGCGGTTATTTGTATCAAATGAGAAAACGAATGTAGAAAGGGTTTCAAAGTATGATGAACTATACAAGTGAAAGAGACCTAGAAACTGTATTTTAGTCTGAAGTTTAAGGCCGCTGTCACTTATTCAAGGATTACCAGTGATGTCAGTGAAGAGAAAAACATACACATTTTCCCATAGATTTATTCTCTGAAAAACTATGTTGATTTTGTTCTCTGTAAATAAAGGGGAAAGAATAATTGTATAGATAAGGCTTTTGTTTGCATGTAAGACAGCAAAATTCCATAGTCCTATTACATTCATGCATTTTTATTGTGGCAAACTTTTTTCTTGCAATTCAAAATTCATAAATTTTATTGTATATAAAGTTATACATCTATAAAGTTGATTTTAGAATGCTTTAAAAGTTAAGAAAAACCCAAAGAATGTCACTATTTGCAACCACTTAAGATCTAAGTATTAAGTGTCAGTGTCTGCTAACATCACAAAAAAGAGAGATAACTAGATACAGACACTATGTGCCTTCTGCTGAAAGATTGTACTGCTACCTAGGGTCATACCCAAAACAGACACTTGCGTCTGATCAACCATCTGGATCCAGCAACTAATTTACAAGTTTTATAGCAGTCAGAAGATATATGAAACTACTCTATGGGACTTCAATCAGCAAAACCCAGACTGTGAGAACATTTATAGAAAAACAACTGTCATCAAGTAAATTTTTAGGATAAAATAGAAGAAATAGAGGGAAAAATAGAAGAGATAGAAGGAAAACTCATAAATTAAGAGATTTAGGTATATATCACATTGAAGAGATTATAATTCCTCATCTTGTTGATGTTCATGCCTTTTGCTGCCTAATGTTACAGTGCTCTTCTACCATAGGAGGGCTCTATCCCTTGACACTGGGCTCAGACACACCCAGTTTCTCCTATTATTAATATCTTATATTCGTATATGGTATATTTTTGTGATTAGCCAAGTATTTATATATTATTTTTAACTAAAGTCCATAATTCACTCAAATTTCCTTAGTTTTTACCTAATGTTCCCTTTTTTTGTTGTTCCAGGATTCCATCCAGGAAACCACATTGCATGTATCCATCATTTCCTTGGATTCCTCTTGGCTGTGGTACTTTCTCAGACTTTCCTTGTTTTTGATAACCTTGATAGTTTTGAGGATTAGTGTTTATGTGTTTTGGAGAATGTTTCTTAATTGGGATTTGTTTGATGTTTTTATCAGTAGACTAGGTATAAGGATTTTTGGGACGAAGACATCATACTATCAACATGACATCACTGTTGATATTGATCTTGCTCCCCTGACTAAGGTGATGTGGGTCAGCTTTCTCCACTGATAATTTACTCCCTCCCTGCTTTTTATACTGAACTCTTTAGAAAGAAATCACTATGCAAGGCTAACATTTAAGGAGTAGGGAGATATGCTCCCCCTGCTTGAAGGCAGAATGTCTATATAAATTCTATATGGGAAATTTGTATATTTTTCTTCATTTATTTATTCAATCATTGATTTATATTAGTATGGACTCATACATATACTTTGGATTACAATTCAATACTGATTTATTTTGTTGTTCAAACTCTTCCCTCTGGTGATAGTTTCTTTTGCTGTGCAGAAGCTCTTCAGTTTAATTAGATCCCATTGGTTAGTTTTTGCTTTTGTTGCAATTGTTTTTGGTGTTTTCAGCATGAAATCCTTGCCCATGCTCATGTCCTGAATGGTACTACCTAGATTTTCTTCTAGGGTTTTACATTTAAGCTTTGGGTTTTACATTTAATAGTGTAATCCACCTTAAGTTGATTTTTGAGTATGGTTTAGGAAGGGGTACAGTTTCAATTTTCTGCATATGGCTAGTCAGTACCAGTTATTAAGTAAGGAATTATTTCCCCATTGCTTAGTTTTGTCAGGGTTGTTGAGATCAGATGGTTGTAGGTGTGTGGTATTATTTCTGAGTTCTCTATTCTAATCCATTAGTCTATTTGTTTATTCTTTTACCAGTACCATGCTGTTTTGGTTACTATAGCTTTGTCATATAGTTTGAAGTTGGGTGGTGTGATACCTCTAGCTTTGTTATTTTTGTTAGGATTGTCTTGGCTATTCAGGGTCATTTTTGGTTCCATATTAATTTTAAAATAGTTTTTTCTAATTCTGTGAAGAATTCCAATGGTAGTTTCATGGAAATACCATTGAATCTAGAAATTACTTTGGGCAGTTGGCCATTTTCACAATATTGATTCTTTCTATCCATGAGTATGGAATTTTTTCCATTTGTTTGTGTTCTCTCTCTTATTTCTCTAAGCAGTGGTTTGTAGTTCTCCTTGAAGAGGTCATTTGCTTCCCTTCTTAGCTATATTCCTGGGTAGACACAATTAGAATTAATAAGGGGGATATCACACTGACTCCACAGAAATACAGACAACTACCAGAAAATACTATAAGTACCTCTATATCTATAAACTAGAAAATGTAGAGGCAATGGATAAATTCCTGGACACATACCCCTCCCAAGACTGAACTGGGAAAAAATTGGATCCCTGAATAGACCAATAACAAGTTCTGAAATTGAGGCAGCAATACATAGTGTATCAACCAAAAAAAACCCAGGATCAGATGGATTCACAGCTGAATTCTACCAAAGGTACAAAGAAGAGCTGGTAACATTTCTGTTGAAACTATTCCAAAAAACTGAAAGGGAGGGACTCCTCCCTAACTCATTCCATGAGGCCAGCATTATTTTAGTACCAAAACCTGGCAGAGATACAACAACAACAACAACAAGAACAACGAAACCTTCAAGCCAATATCCTTAATGAACACTGATGCAAAAATCCTCAATTAAATATTGGCAAACCAAATCCAGCAGCACATCAAAAAGCTTGTTCATCACGATCAAGTTGGCTTCATCCCTGGGATGCAAGGTTGGTTCAACATATGCAAATCAATAAATGTTATTCATCACATAAATAGAACTTGAGGCAAAAAACACATTATCTCAATAGATTCAGAAAAAGCCTTTGGTAAAATTCACCATCTCTTTATGTTAAAAACTCTTAGTAAACTAGGCATTGAAGAAGCATACCTCAAAATAATAAGAGCCATATATGACAAACCCACAGCCAATATTATACTGAATAGGCAAAAGCTGGAAGCATTTTCCTTGGAAACCAGCACAAGACAAGGATACCCTCTCTTACCATTTGTATTCAACATAGTATTGAAAGTTCTGGCCAGGACAAGCAGGCAAGAGAAAGAAATAAAGGGTATTCAAATAGGAAAAGAGGAAGACAAACTGTCTCTGTTAGCAGATGACATAATCCTATATCTAGAAACTGCCCCACCATCGTTTCAGCCCCAAAGCTTCTAAACTTGATAAGCAATTTCAGCAAAGTCCCAGAATACAAAGTAAATTTGCCAAACTTGCTAGCATTCCTATATACCACCAACAGGCAAGTAAAGAGCCAAATCCTAAATGAACCTCCATTCACAATTGCTACAAAAACAATAAACTTACCAGTTTTTTTTCTTTCATAGATTTTGGTTTTGGTATTGTATCTAAAAACTTATTTCCAAACTCAAGATCTATAGATTTTCTCCTGTTTCATTCTAGAAATTTTATAGTTTACACCTTACACTTAGGTCTAGGCTGTATTTTCAGATGATTTTTGTAAAAAGTATAAGATCTGTATCTAGTTTAATTTTTTCACATATGGACATTAATTTTTTCAGCATTTTTGTTTTAAAACTTTCCTAAATTTTTTTTTTGACAAAACTCAGTTGACTGTATTTGAGTGTGTCTTTTTCTGGGGTCTCTATTCTATTCAATTCATCTATATGTCTATTCTTCTGCTAATATGATCCTGCCTTGATTATGGTAGCTTTGTAGTAAGTCTTGAAATTTAGTAGTGTGCCATCTAACTTGTTACACTTCTTTAGAATTATGTTGGCTATTGTAGACCTTTTGTCTTTCCATATAGACTTTAGGATTAGTTTGTTGGCATCTACAAAATAGCTTCCTGGGGATTTGATTGGATACCCTTGGTTCTATAGATGAAGTTGGGAAAAATTCACATCTTGACAATATGGGACCTTGCTTTCTGGGTCTGTTTCAGTTTCTGTCATTTTTGGAAAGTTTTCAGCCATTATTACATCTAATATTTCTTCTGCTTCATTCTTTCTTCTTCTACTGGTATTATACCTTTTGAACTTGTCCCACAGTTCTTGGCTGTCCTGTTTTGTTGGGTTTATTTCCCTCTTTCATTTTTTTCTCTTTGCATTTCAGTTTGAGAAGTTTCTATTGCTGTATCATCAAGCTCACTGATTTTCTCCTTGGCTGTGGCCAGCCTACTGATGACCTCATCAAGAGAATCCTTTATTTCTAATACTGTTTTTGATTTATAGCACCTCCTTCTGAGTCTTTCTTAGCATTTCCATCTATCTCTTTACATTACCTATTTTTATATGTTGTCTTTTTCTGTTAGAGTCCTTAACATATTAATCATAGTTATATTAAATTCCCCATCAGATAATTCCAACATCTGTGTCACATCTGAGTCTGACTCTGATAATTGCTTTGTGTCTTCAGACTGTTTTTCTTGTCTTTTGGTATTCCTCATAGGATTGTGTTGAAAGCTAGACATTGTATTGTATACTAGGGGCTGAGATAAATATGTTTTCAGTGAGAAAATTTATGTTAATATGGGGTTAATGTTTGCTGTAGATATAGCTTCCAGAGATTTCAGAACCCTTCAGTATCCTTGTTTTTGCCTCTACCCTTGCGGGATTCATACATTCTGTTCTTCAGAGAAAGTCAGTGTCTTGTAGCTCTTTCATATGTAATCAATTATTATTATACTGGAGTTCTGATGGCATGATAGTAAAAGGTAGGGAAGGAGAGCAGTCTATGTAAAATGCAAATATTAAATCTTAGTGTTTTGGTAAGGAGGAATGGTCTGTGTCTTTTGGCTATGACCATGAACACTGTCTTCCCAGTGGTGTAGCTTTTTTTTCTTTCTTTCTGCTCCCTTTTCCCTTTCTTGGCGGAGTGTTCCTCATCCATTGCCTTGAAGTCTTGACTCCTGTTGACTATTGTTTTTTCCTCTTAGGTGAGACAGGAAAGCTAGAAGGGCTTGGAGTGGGCGGAATGACCTTACCCCATGTAACATAAGCTCAAAAATGCCTCTTCTCTTAAATAGTAGGCCCTTATTTTAAAGAAGTCTCAGAGATTACTTTACAATTATTACTTTTCCCCTCTCTTTTCAGAGGCATGATGGGATGAGTACCTGTTGGGTTTCCTGGAGATAAAGCCTCTGAAAACTTAGGGGTCCCCCTCAGCCCTCAGCCTCAAGGAATTTTCTCACTCTCATGGTAGTCCACACTCAGTCTCAGTAATTTGCCAAAATAATTACTTAAGTGCTCTTATCAGTTTATGGCTCAAAAAGCTTAAGTTTCAGGTGAGCAGATCTTAGCCTTGCCTCTCTGTAAATGTATGTCTCTCTGGATTTCGGAGTGTTGATTTGTGCTGCAACTTCAGTTTTCTTATGGGTCCAGGAAAAGTCATTGACTTACAAATTTTTCTTGCTAGAGACAGAAGTGATAATATCCAAGCCCTTTACATCCAGCTGAGCCTGGAAGTTTTTGTTTTAAAGTTCTTCATACAGATTTCACACATGATATACTAAGTTTTTTCCTATGTGCTTATTCTTCTTATTGCTATTGCAAATGAGATTTTCTTTACCACTATAATCTTTAACAGGTTTGCTGTTTAAATGAGGTTGCTGATTTCACCATATTATTTTTATATCCTGGAACTTCACTGAATTATTTTATGGGTAATTCTCCTTTTATCATTAATTCTCTAAAGTTTTTTAGGCATACTACTAGGTTTGTGCAAAAATAATTGTGGGTTTTGCTGTTACTTTCAATTTTAAAAAACCGTAATTACTTTTGCACCAACCAAATATTGCAAGTAGCAATAACTTTACTCCTTTTTTTAAAATAACAATTTTTATACCTTTAATTGATTTCTCTTCTCTAATTGTATTAGGTAATACCTCTGATACAATGGTGAATAGTCATAAGGATGATGGTCATCCTTGTCTTGTTTATAATCTTAATGAAAATGTTTCTGGTATTTTCTAATTTGGTAAGATACTGGTTTAGGATATCTATCTATCCTATCATGCTAAGAAAGAAATTTTAAGTTGTTTTCTTTTTGAGTGTTTTTACCAGGAATCAGTATTGTATTTTGTCAGAGTATTGTTTTATTATCAATGCAGATACATACATTTTTTTCCTAGATTTAATAATGTGGATTATAATAACAATGGATTATCTAATATTGAATCAACTTTGCATTCTGAAATAAATCCCTCTTAGTCGTGTTGTATTAATTTCTTCACGTATAGGATTCTGTTTTCTAATGTTTACTTAGTATATTTACATCAATATCCATAAATATATTGCTCTGTAAGTTTTTTTTTGGTATTTTTAAAAATTTAGATTTAGGTATTAGTGTAGTACTTGCCTCTTAAAAATTAGGAGCTTTTTCTTCATCTTCATTGTTCTAGAAAACTCTATAAAACATTGGAATATCAAATCTTTGAATATTTGGTAGAATTTCCTTCCAAAATTATCTGGGTAAGGTGTTTTTATGGTAATGTGGCTTATTAATAACTTACTTTTTATCTTCTATGGAAAATGTTGTCTATCTATAATTGAGTCAAATATCATTTATTTTATTGCCCCAAGAAATTATCCATTTCCTGTGTTTTCAAAGCTATTTGCAAAGAGGTCTGTAAAATAGTCACTTATGGTGTTTTAAATTTTTGTTTCAGTGGCTGTTTCCCTGTTATCTTCTATTTTTTATTTTATAATTTCTCCCCTATTTTATTAATTTCTTTAAAATAAACCTACAGGAATTTTATTTCAATGGCAAAAGATTTTTTTCCCCGTTTATTTATTTTATTGCATTTTAGGTTTTGGGGTACATGTGAAGAACATGCAAAATTGTTGCATAAGTACACACGTGGCAGTGTGATTTGCTGCCTTCCTCCCCATCACCTACATCTGGCATTTCTCCACTTGCTATCTCTCCCCAGCTCCCCACCCCCCCCCCCCCCCCCCCCCTATTTCCCCAACTGTCCCCAGTGTGTAGTGCTCCCCTCCCTGTGTCCATGTGTTCTCATTGTTCAACACCCTAGCAATCCCATTACTGGGTATATATCCAAAGGATTACAAATCGTTCTACTATAAGGACACGTGCACACGAATGTTCATTGCAGCACTGTTTACAATAGCAAAGACCTGGAACCAACCCAAATGCCCATCCACGATAGACTGGACAGGGAAAATGTGGCACATGTACACCATGGAATATTATGCAGCCATCAAAAACAATGAGTTTGTGTCCTTTGTAGGGACATGGATGAACCTGGAAACCATCATTCTCAGCAAACTGACAGAAGAGCAGAAGATCAAACACCGCATGTTCTCACTCATAGGCAAAAGATTTATAAGATCTGAAGAGAAATTAGAGTATAGGAATTTAATAAGTCTACTGTTTTTCTATTTTTTAGTTGATTAATTTCTATTTTTATCTTTGTTTTATGCTTCTTTGTGCTTTCTTTTTACTTTATTTTTTTTTTCAGCTTGGTTTTTAATTTATTTAATTTTATTAAAATTTTTTTTGGAATTAGAAATATTTATTTAGTTCTATGAATTTTTCTCTAAGTACTAATTTCAATACATCTTTTCATTATTATTATTTTTCAGAAATTTTGTCACATAAGTTTGTATTTTCCCTTTAGGTAGAGTGTTTTCCAATAAAATTTTTTTCTTAAAATTTGCATGAAAGAATTTTTTTGCTCTTTGATTCTGTTAACAATTTTTAGTTTTTATTGCATTATGATATTTGTTGTGATACTTCTACTTTATGAAGATTATTGATATTTTCTTTGTGACTTAATATTTGATAGTTTTGTAAATGTTTTATTGCACTTGAGGTGTACTAGTTACTGCATGGCTGTAGATTTTGATATATACTTATAAAGTTTGGTATATGATTTTTGGTATAATTTGCCACATGGCTGTAAAGTTTGGAATATACTTATTAAATTTGGTAGAATTGTAAAATCTACCTTGTACATGTTGTTTAGATCTTATAACTCTTTAGTATTAAGTTGTGACTTTAGAATTTTTGTTATATTTAATTTTTTGGCTTGAATTCTAGTTTGGCTGATAGCACATCACATTTCCTGATTTCTTATTGTTTCCATTGACTTCAATTTTTTGTCTCTTAAATTTAGATTTTCTGATTCACCTTGTTTTATGTATGAAATTGTATGTAGCATATAGTTACATCTTGGTCTGTGTACCAAACTCAAAATCCTTTCCTTTTAATAGGTGAGTTTAGCCCATTTATATTTATATTGATATGATTATAACTTTTATTTTCAACTCTGACACAGTAGTTCATAGTTATGTATATTTTAAATTATTTGCTATGTTTCTTTCTCTCTCTCTGCATGATGTGTCTTTTTTGCCTTTTAACGTTTTTCTAGGTGTGCTTTTGCTTACCACAAACTGGCCAGCAGGCTAAGACCTATGCATGAGAAGCCATTCATAGTGATTTGGTGTTTATTCTTTTTGTTACTTACAGTTATCATGAAGTTTGGGTATTCTCTATGTTCAGGTTATGCGGAGGGCATAATTTGTGTAGTTTTTTTTTATTATTATTTCTCTTTATTACTTCTTAGTTGGAGACAGGGACCTAGACAGTTGCCATTTTCCTCAATGATCTATAATTCTGGCTTCTAGAAATTATAAGAATATTTTCCACTGCAGTCTGACATGCCAAATGTAGTAGTAATTAAATTTGTGGGGGAATGTTTGTAATTGGGTTTATTGCTTTTGGGAAATGGCATGGGTTGGATTAAAGACCACAGAAAACCCAGAAAGTCTTTATGATGCTATACTAGTCAAACTGCCATTAACGTGGGCTGTTCAGAACGCTGAAAGATACATGAAACCTCAACTTTCTACAGGGAAGAAGCAAGCTGAGAAAATTGCTCAAAGGGTATATTTTCTCTTGTTCTCTTCAAAAATGGCCAAAGGTGATGGAAAAAGAAGGATTCCAAGAACATGGAGCCAAGGGCTACAGAAAACAACTGACTGAGGAACCATTCCCATGAAACCAAACTGGGGCATTATCAAAAAATATTATTCATCCTAAAAATAGACCTGGCATCCTGTGGGATTGCAAAGTTGCTATGTACCAGTGAGTTCAGTGTGCCTCCTATCTTCCCCTTTTGTGAATGGCAGTGTTTATTGTGACTATTTTGCCTGATTTTACCACTGTATAATGATTTGTCTTTTAATTCATAGGCCTCTAGAGCAAGATGAGCCATATCTATACCTGTGGTGGATAGTGTGTTGTTCTGTCTAGATACCCCTCAGCAATGAAGGACTTACTTTCTGAGCTGCTGGGAGTGCTCGTGAAACATAGGCCTTAGTTGTTGTCCTTCTTTGGGCATTTCCAATAGCTCATTTCCCAAGGTCGTATGTTCTTACAGGGACAGCTCTGATTCATGTTGGGCATAAAGTTCCAGCCCTTTATACCCAACTTGGTACAACTATGAGGGGCCACCGCAAGCTGGGGAATTTATTTTGGGTTACCTGGGGCTTTTCTGGGAACTGAACTACAGATCGACACCTCCTTCTGTCTAATCCTTCTTTTATTGTTTTCTATGGATGTTTATCTCAAGAGTACTCCCAAATAATTATAGTGTGTGCTAATTTCTTTCTCAGAATATACCTTCCAGGGAACCTAATCTGCATCAAGTCCTGATATATGTCTACCACAAGTTCCTGAATTTTTAACTTCATGCTCAATGGGTTGAGATGTTTTGGAGAGTCTTGTGAGTGGTGAACACATGTCTGCATGCATGGGGGAATGAATAATTGTAGTCCTGGGTAAAGACTATGGTAGATGGTAAAGATGACTCCATTTTTTTTCGCTGCTCCTATGTTCATGTCTTTTGCCATCTTACTTTGCAGGGTTCCTCCGTTGTGACTCAGTACATGGCCATGTAACTCGCTTTGTCCTAGGAGGAAGTAGAAGTGTCAGTGTGCTAATACAAACCTAAGCTTCAGAATGTCTTATATATTTGCTTTTTTTTTTTTTATTCTTTTTCATTTTTGCACTTTAGCCTGCTGGGAACTGGGAAGTATGAGGAATATAGCAAAGCCATTAAGATCATCCAAGCTGAGGCTAGCATCAAGGAGCTAGAAGCCTATAAATGCAGATATATGAGCAAGCTCTGCTAAGATCAGTAGAGCTTCTAACTGACCACTCCAGATATTAGAACTTACTGTTGTGTACCACTGTAGTTCATTTTGTGGTTGGTTGTTGTGCAGCGTTATTATAGTAATAGACATGGAATACAAGGAAAGACAAAACTATGATGTGTGTGGATGCACCCTTGGATTATAAAGGTTTAAAGGTACATAGGTGTGTAATATAAAGATGAGAGTATTGGTAATATTGAGGAGAAGGAGAGGATTGTGTCTGGAACAGCTGCTCAAGTGGCTGAAAATGCTGTATTTCTTAAACTGGTTGGTTCTTACAAGGGTGGTAATTATTCATTTAGCTACAAATTTTTAAATGAACATTTTCTCTCCTTATTTTATAATAAAAAGGTTAAAATAATTTTTTAACTTTTAACTTTATAGCAAGAGAAATACATATACCCTAGAGAGGTTAAGAGGAACAAATGAAAGCAACAGAACAAGGATTAGCATCCAGATCAAATATTATGTGAATAAATGAGAAAAATAATGTCGATGAAAGGAAGTGATATTTTCATAGGGAAGGATACAGGATTGGATGCATTGGCTGACATTTGTCATCTCAGTGCTTTAGGAGGTTGAGGTTGGAGGATCACTTGAAGCCAAGAGTTTGAGAGTAGCTTGGGTCACATAGTGAGACCCTACCTCTACAAAAACATTTTTAAAAAGTATCTGGATGTGGTGGCATGCAACTGTAGTCTTAGTTACTTGGGAGGCTAAGATATGAGAATTGCTTGAACACCCGAATTTGAGGTTGTAGTAAGCTGTGATTGTGCCTCTACACTTCAGCCTGGGCAACAGAATGAGATCTTATATCAACCGCAAGAGAGACAGAAGTACACAAAAATAATGAGCTATGGAAAATTGCAGACTAAGGGTGCTAAAATTTTTTTTATCAAAGGAGTATATGTAATATTTTTCTGAAATTTTAAAGAAAATCATATTTTTGAAATGCATAAAAGATATCCCTATCAAGAGGTGAGAGTTTCTATTAGGAAATGGTTTTTAGGCATCACAGTTCTGTGTCTCCCTATCTAAACACTTTCTATACTCACCAAAGTAGGTAGATTCATATGATCCATGGGTGCAGAGTCTTATTAACAGAAATGGACTTTGACCTAGGGAATTTTCCACCCTTTTTACCCAGGCTTCCAGGGTCTGGACACCATGAATGACTCTTTTAGTCTTAGAGGATGCATTCAGAAACCCCCCTTTTACTTTATAAATACATGGCTCACATTAGAAAAATCCTTAAAGTAAGTAGGTTCTACCGAAACATGTATATCTTATTTGCTAAGTGCAAATTGTACACTAGACAGTTATTACCAGTGGTGTTCTCAAGTCTGTCTGGTGAAGACCACAAATACATTATATTGACAAATATCAGAAGTTACTGCACAAAGTTACAAAACCATTTGGTAGAATCTTTAAGATTCTTTAAGATTCTTCTTTGGTAGAATCACATATTTTATTTAAATTCTCCCCTACCTTCTATTCCCTTTCCATATATTTTTATATTTTGTTTGTATAAGGGTTGAATGATATCAATCAGGAGTATCTACTAAAATTAATAGTAATCCTGAATAATTAGTGTGAATACATAAATTCAGAATGTTCAGTTGGTATTTTTACAGTTTACCATGGCTCAGGTTAAACATCAAAAAGTGTGGACTTTAGAGTCTATGTACCTGGTCCATTTGTCCTATCTTAAAATGAGGGAAACAACTGGTACCCCCAAAATGTGGTAGTACTTGCCCAAGCTTGTTAGGGGTTCATTCAAACCTGGAAAGAGGCTACTTTTTGAGAGGCCAGTCCTCTTTTCAACTTACTAGTCAGGCTCTCATTAACTTTGAGAGAGACAATAATAAAGTTTATCTTTAAAATTAAAATGGGGTCTTAATAAAAACTATGTGTCTCCGGAATTTCTTTTAGGGAAGGGTTAGAAGATAGGCTATGGCTGGAGAATATGGCAACAGAGGTGGCTTAGGTGCTTGTTTTCAAATTGCACTTGCAAAGTAAAATAAGGTTTTAACTTAGATTGGGGGTGATATGGGGTGGAGTAGCAAAGTACCTCTTGGCTTCTGCACTGATTAAGATTAATTATTATTATTATTAAGATAGGGTCTTAATCTGTTTCCTCAGCTGGGTGCAATGGCACAGTCAGGGCTCACTGCAGCCTCAAACTCCTGGGCTCAAGCAATTTTCCTGCTTCAGACACCCAAGTAGCTGGGACTACAGGTGTGTACCATCACACTCAACTAATATTTTTATTTTTTGCAGACACAAGGTCTCACTATGTTGTCTAGGCTGATCTTGAACTCCTAAACTCAAGCAATCCTTCTGCCTCAGCCTCCCAAAGTGCTGGGATTATAGGCATGAGCCACCATGCCCAGCCAAGACTAATTATTTTTGGAAACTGTTTTAAAATGTATCGTCATTTTCAATAATGTTTAGAATAATTGTGTAGATTGTACATAAGATTCAAAACATTTCTTTTTTCTTTTTTTTTGAGATGGAGTTTCTCTGTCTCTCTCTCTCTCTCTCTCTCTCTCTCTGTCACTCAGGCTGGAGTGCAATCTTGGCTCACTGCAACCTCTGCCTCCCGAGTTCAAGCAATTCTCCTGCCTCAGCCTCTTGAGTAGCTAGGACTACAGGCGCATTCTATTTTTAGCCAGTTTGCATTTAAGTACTTTAAAAGGGGTGCATTGCAACAGAGATACTACTAGCTGTATTTACCTTACTATATCCATGGCTCTAGGTTTTCCAACACTGTGTAATTTACTCTTTTCTAATAGTATAGAAGGAGGCTATGACTCTTAAGTAGGCAGTTTGAGAAAAGTATCTAAATGCTGCCCTTTAGAGATAAACTGATAGTAACACCAAAGTTTTATTAAAGAAACACAAAGACATTGTATATAGGCCTGTTTTTTTTCTCTTTCTTTTTCTTTTTTTTTTTTTCTTGCAATGGAGTTTCGTTCTGTCACCCAGGCTGGAGTGCAGTGGCATGATGTTGGCTCACGGCAACCTCCACGTCCCGAGTTCAAGTGATTCTCCTGCCTCAGCCTCTCAGTAGCTGGGATTACAGGCGCATGCCACCATGCCTGGCTCATTTTCGTATTTTTAGTAGAGATGGGGTTTCACCATGTTGGTCAGGCTGGTCTCGATCTCCTGATCTCATGATCTGCCTACCTCGGCCTCCCAAAGTACTGGGATTACAGGTGTGAGCCACTGCACCTGGCCCCATATACCCCTGTTTTAAATCAACATTTCTCTCTGTGGATACGATAGAAATTCAATGTGTATTCTCAATGAAGCACATAAAAGGACAAGTCTTCAATTTAAAGGATCTAATAGCCTTTGAGTCTCTTGAGAATCTAGATTAATGGAGGTTATGCAGAAAATTGCAGAACGTAGGAAATCCAGCTAGTGAACCTGTAACCCTTGGATCCAAAAGCTAAAATCCTATCTCATGAGGCAAAGCAAACAAAGACAAATATCCACAGATGTAATAAAATACCGATGACGTAAGTTTTTCCTGTTGTGTTTTTGGCTTCATAAATACAGTATGGTTTTATATATCTATCAATTATATCAGCTTAAAGTATAGAATATGGAAAAAGCCAACGTTAATTATCACTGTCCAACACTTTCCACATTCCCTCATGATCCTGCTACCTATAAGCATCAAAATGCTAAGCTGCCGTCCACCTGTGGAAAGTCGTCCCTGAGAGTCATTATTTTCCTTTTAGCATTGAAATCATACACTTTGACCTATATTAAGAATTAAGACACTATCAGAGTAATTGTTGAAATTTTATAAGGTAAACTTCAGTTTACTCTTAGGAGGATCAGGAATACTCATGTAGCCTCCATTTAGAGAAAAAGGAATCCAAAGTGCAGGAAGCAGGGTGAGGTGCCAGACATTGCACAGCAGTAAGTGGAAGATTCTGATGAAGATCAGTGCTTCTCTGAGTAAGCTGAGGCTGAAGAATTGAGGAGGTGTCTCTGCCAGCCCCCCACTTAACTCACTTGTTTGAATTCTACTGATGGAGATTGGTCTGGGAATTTCTGAGATAAAATTTATCTTTGCATTAGCTGTTATTTTTAAGGAAAGTTTCATGAACAAACTAACAGCAAGTACAAGATGTTGGAGACTAACATAATGAGTGATTATTATAGCTACTTAAGCTAACAAACTTTTAAATAGAATAACTATTTTGCATATAAATATTAAATCAAGTGTTTTCAATTCAATCCCTAATGTGGAAGCTTTCCTACTGGCCATAGCAGATACCTAATATCACGTACTAGCTGTTTTGTTACTTAACATGGTGGGGGTGGGGAGAGAGTGGGTCACAGGACTGCTTGCTTTCAGAAAGTTCCGCTTTTTGGATTTCATATAACAGCAAAAGTTTACAGGACTTGGAAGTTCATATAGTGTTTATATTGTGCCAAGCAGGGCCCCTAACTAGCAATTACTGCATACAATCACCTTAATTTTTTTAAAAATGAGAATTTTAGATGAGAGTCATTTGTATCATTACTTAAAGATAACCTACAAGTAGTCAAAGAAGTTTCTCTAATTGGCCAACATCAGAACAGGTGATGAATAAATATATTTATAAGGAGAAAGTGGCAGAAAAATAAAATACCAGTGCTCTTAAAAGCAATGATGGAGGTGAGCAAATCTTAATCTTAAATGGGACATATAAAGGACAAATCAATTCAATCATTTAATTAGAGATAATTCTCAGAAGAAAAGGGGTCAATTTTTTCAAAATAAATTGTTCAATTTATGATAAGCCCTAGAGGCTTTATGCCAATTACAAGATATTTTCAGACATGTGTTTGTAAGCACAGTTTACAGTTACCTCTGTGAGAGCTGTTTGGATCATGAGAGCTCTACTTTATGCCTTGTTGTAGCTGCTTGAAATGAGATTTTGTTGGCAGTTGCGGGAACACTAATATAAAAAGCAGGATTTGTATGTTTTGTTGGTACATATAGATCATAATTGTGGGCCATGAGAAATGTGCAGCTGTTCTTTCATTGCACTAGGAAGGCAAATGTTTTTGCTGTGTTCCAAGTCTATGTGCTTATACCTTCCTAACTTACTCCTTTCAGAATAATTTCCCCAGAGTCAAATCCCAGCCAAGTGCAGCCTTTACATATTGAGGTAGGCATAAATGCTAGCTTAAGGCTTTTTCTGAAGTTGTGAAAGGCTGATGGTACTTTATTGGTTGGCTCAAGTAAGAAATTATGGATGTTTTCATATCAAAACAGCTGCACTTAAAATTTCCATCCAAAACACTTCCCAATTTATTCAAAATTAGGGGGTAATTGAAAAGCAGTTTCATAAGATTCTGGCTTTCTGAAAGAAAATAAAATTGTTCTAAAACATGCAAATTATATTGTTAATTGCTGAGTGATTTCTTTCCCTCTCATAGTAGTGGTTGTGCATTCTGTCATGCCTGCTTGGATGTTTATGTTGAGTATCTACATTTGTTTTGTTTCAGTTATAAAATGTTCTTTTACTCAAGTAAGAGCAAATTCTTCCCTTATTTATTGTTCCAGAGATGTCATGGGGAACCTTCATTATATATGCATTTGTGTGTAACTACAACAGAACAAAATGGATTTTTATAAATAAAATTTACATAGCTGGAAAGAGCACATTTTATCTCCAAGATAAACATTACCATCTTTTATCTGATTGTTGCTCTGTAATTCTTCTGAACAATAAAATGAAAATAAGTCAAAGTGAGAAATCAATTCTGCCTCTTTATAAAATGTCAAATACATATGTCAAATTCCCTAAGAACTGTAAATGACTCTTAGTAATTTTAAAAATCCCAGATGTAATTAGATTAAGTAATTTGGTTTCCAGAGGAGTTTGAATAATTAAAAAGCACCTGCTGATTTTCTTCAGTAGACTAAAATAGCATTTTAATAATACACAAATAGTGGAAACTGAAAAAAGAAAACACTTAAATAGAAGGATCATTTTAACTAACCAATTTATGAATTGTCAAATTTCAAGCTTATGGTGTTTATATCAAGACATGTTACGTGTTAGTTACAGACAGATGACATTAGTGAGAAATCAGTTATACTGTTAGGTTTTTAAAATATAGCTTAATTCTAACAGATTCCTTCTCTCTTTACATGGCTGTTCAATAACCATATGGGAGACATGAACTCCAGTTGACTCTGGATTACCTGTGGAATTGGGGTGAGGGTTAGTATGGATAAATGAAATCCACAGTTAATCTTAAGACGTTTTAGCTTTCATCTCCCCAATCTCCCCTGCCTCCAAATTATTTCAGCCACTGAGATGCAGCAAAATGTACTACATCCTTTTTTTTTTCCTCTTACGTTTCCTAGTTTGCTTGATTATTTTAACAGAAGTTTAGGGAAAACTGAGTGGTTCGCGTGTAGGCCTAAGGCAAAAGGCATTGAATTTAGATCCTTATCCTTAAATAAGCATGGTTGTATAAGCCATTCTCTTTTCTTGCAAACCACTTTTTTTTCTTGTCCCTGACAAATTCTAACCTGCTTTCACTGGTGAAAGTGGCCCTGACCCTTCTCCATTCCTAATAACTGCTTGGAATCTGACTAAGATAAAGGGTCCTGCTGCGGCAGATGCCAGCTTACAGGGCACAATCAGGGCTAGCATTGATTGGCAATGGTTCATTACCCATGGGGTTAGGATGATGAACAGAGCATCCTTTTTTAGACCCAGTGTTTTTTGCTTTTTCACCCATTCTGTGGTAGAACTGAGGCTGGAGGAGGCTGTGCTTTGGTTCATCTTACTAGCTGATAAAAATGAAAACATGACCAAACACCTGAAAATTTGCCACCTGGCCACACAGGACTTTAATGAGACCGGCTCTCATCCCTCTCTGGGACTACGGTCATGACAAGACTCTATTTGTTATTTTTTTAAATGCAATAATCAGTTCTTTTGATGGAAAATACTCTATGTAGGGTTAGTGGTAGCTGGATGGCTAAAAACAAACTCTGTTTTTTACAAAAATTCTGATGTAACTGCTGCTAAAATCCAAGGTGTTCATTGTTTCAGGACTATCATGTAAGTAGGCATTATTTCTTTTGAAAAAGAAGGGGCTGATTCAAACCAATAATTTCTCAGTTTATTTCTTTGTAATAATTTATACATTTATAAATTCATTCATTTTTGTATCCTTACTGTCAAGAATAATTCTAATTTATCTGGCTTTAGAGAAAAACAAGGACTTGGGTATTCAAGATTTAAACCTTCAGTTTCTAAACACCAGGAGGTGCTCTAAGATAACATGAAAGAACACATTTCCCTGAGATTTACAGATTCTAGTAACGTGAAGTTCACTAAAAAAACTGTTTGCTCTAAGAGTCCCTAAACGTTCAGATTCTAAGTTATGCAGTGTAGTAGACCACCTTCTGGATCTAAAGGACTCTTTCAAGGGAGGACAGTAACTGTGTCACGATTTCAGGAACATTAGTAAAAATTTGCAGAGAGATGTTTTCTAAATGCCTATGACCTGGAACTATTAGTGAAAGGACAGCAAATGAAGAATGTTAACACTGAGTTTGTTTTGTGTTACACAGTTTGAAATGCAATGACAAAGCCAAGTGAGATTGCAAGATGAAATTCTGGAGCTGGTGTATTACCTTGTGCATGGGTAAGTACTGCATTTGCTTTTCCAAACCAGATATCAGAGAAAATTATGAAGACAACCTTTTCAGGTATTACATAGTGAGAAATCAAAGAGAAATTTATTTGTATTTTTCTGGTTAACCAATAGTATCCTGTCCTGGGGAAAGCATTCTAATAAGTAATTTTTTTTAAACAAAGCTCCATTGAGGTACCATTTACATAAAACAAAATTAATACAATGAATTTTACAATTTGAAATGCATAATTTGATGAATTTTGGCAAATGTGTATAGCCATGTAACCACCACCTAAGTCATAATGTAGAACATTTCTATCATCCAAAAAGAGTTCTTCCATGTTCCACTTCAATTAATATCATTGTCCCACACTTTGTACCGTGGTAACTACTGATTTGTTTTCTTTGGTTATGATTTTGCCTTTTCTGGAATTTTATATTCATTTTCTCGTGGCCAGCTTTTTAAACCTTTCATAATACTTTTGAGATTCATCTATGTTGTATGTATTAATAGCTTATTCCTTTTTATGACAGAGTAGTATTCCATTATATGGATGCATCACAGTGTGATTAAACATTCACAGTTTGATGAATATTTGAGTTTTTTTCAATATTTGGATTTGTTGAATGAAGCTGCAGTGAAGATCTATAGCAAGTCTTTGTATAGACAAGTGCTTTTCATTTTCTCTTTGGAAAATACCTGGGAATGGGTTGGCTAGAACATGTAGTGGTTATATTTTTAACTTTTTCAAGATACTATTATAGTATTTTTCAGAGTGGTTGTACCATCTTACATTACCACCAGTAGGATATGAAATTTCCAAATTCTCTGTACCTCACCAACACTTTGTATGGTCAGTCTTTTTAACTTTAGCCATTCATAGTGGTTATAACTTGCATTTCTCTAATATTGATAACACTCAGCATGTTTTGTATGTGTTTGTTTTACATGCATACATTTTCTTTGAAAGAGCTTCATTCAAATATTTTGCAAATTTTAATTGGGTTGTGTTTTTATATTATTGAAATTTGGAGATTCTTTATATATAAAAATACAAATGCTTTATCCGTTGTATGCTTTGTAAATATTTCTTCTAGTTCAAGGCTTGTCTTCTAATTCATTTTTTTCAAAGAACATACATTTTTAGTTTTGATGACATCTTCTTTATTATTGTCTTTTATGAATCATGCTTTCTGTGTTGTTGCTAATCTTGGCCTTATCCAAGTTACAAAGGTTTTCTCTGAAGTTTTGATCTAGAGGTTTTATAATTTTAGCTTTTACTTTAGGCTTATGTGTATTTGTGTTAATTTTATACATGGTGTAAGATAGAATTAAAGCTCATTTTTTTGCATATTAATATCAAATATTTTCAGCATCATTTGTCAAAAAAGACTATAGCTTCCTCACTGAATTGCTTTTGCACATTTGTAAAAAACCAGTTATCCATATGTGTGTGCATTTATTTCTGGACACTGCATTTAATCTAATTATCTATTTCTCCCATCCAAATATTAGCCAAGCCTGACTCTGCTTAGTTTCTTAGGTCACATGAGAACAAGTACATTTAGGGTGGTATGGCTGTAGACTGTTGACCTATTTCTCTATCTTTACACCAGTACCACTCGTCTTCATTCCTGTAGCCTGGGCCAACTACATAATTTTTGGGACACAGGATAAAATAAAATAAAAATATATGTTCCTTTGTTAAAAGTTAAGAATGTCAAGACAGTGATAAAGAGCATTAAACCAAGCACAGAGTTCTTCTGACAGTGGGACCTTGTGCAACCACACAGCCTGCACACCTATGAAGCCAGCTCTGATTGTAGCATTATAATATGTCTTGAAATAAAAATCAGGCAGGGTTAGCATTTCCACTTTATTATTCCTTTTCAAAGTTATTTTGACTAGTCCGGGATTTTTGTATTTTCATGTGAATTTTAGACACAGCTAGTCTATTTCTTTTTTTAAAAAAAATCTACTGGAATTTTTATTAGAACTGCAATTAATGTATAGACTAACTTGAGGTGAATAGATATCTTTATAAATATTGTGTCATCAGACCAAGCTATCTGGGTTATTTATCTCTTTTGAGTGAGTTTTGTAGTTGGTGTCTATCAAGGAACTGGGCCATGTTATCAATGTTGCCAGATTTCTTGGCATAAAGTTGTACCCTTCCTTATTCTTTTTTTCACATACGTAGAATCTCTGTTAATAGCACATCTCTCATTACTGATATTGGTGATTTATATTTTCTCTTTCCCTGATAAATTTGACTAGAGTTTTATTAATGTTATTGATTTTCTCATAGAATCATTTTTGGTTTCACGATTTTTATGTTTTTTTTTTTTTTAATTTTATTGATTTCTACTCCTGTTTGTATTATTTCCTACTTACTTTTTATTTAATTGTCTTTTTCCCTAGTTTCTTAAAGTAGAAACTGAGGTTGATTTGAATCCTTTCCTATTTTCTAATATAGATGTTTAGTGCTACAGTTTCTCCACTAGTTATTGTTTTAGTGGGATCCACAAATTTTGATGTGTTATGATTGTATTTTTATTCCATTAAAATGGTTTCTAATTTTTAAATTTCTTCTGTAACCTATGAGTGACTTAGAAGTGTGTTATTTAGTCTCTAAATATTTCAGGATTTTCCAAAGATTTTTCCATTATTTCTAATTTAATTCTATTGTGGTCAGATAACATTTGTATAACTTAAATTCTTCTACTCTCATGGGGTTTTGTTTTATCACCAAGACTCTGGTTTATTTTGGTAAATATTCCAGGTACACATGAGAAGAATGTACATTCTGCTGTTCTTGGGTGGAGTGTTTTGTCAGTTTCATTTTGGGCAAGCTAGTTAATGTGAGTCAATGTTGTCAAAAACTTCTACAACTTCTATATCTTCACTGATATTCTGTTTCAACACACTTTTGAGAGAGAGGTATTGAAATATCCAACTATAATTATGGATTTGTCTGCTTCTTATAATTCTATCAGTTTTTTCCTTGTATATATTGAAGTTGTGTTATTCTATACAAAAACCTTAGAATTGTTATGTCCCTCTGATATATGTTGGACTCTTTAACAATATATGATGACTTCCTCTATTGTCAGTAATATTCTTTGCTCTAAAATATACTTTGTCGTATATTCATTCTGGTTTTTCTTTGATTAGTGTTAGAATGTTAAATGTTTTATTCCATCATTTTACTTTTAACTTGCTTGTGTTTTACGTTTAAAATATGTTTCTTCTGGGCTGTGTATAGTTGTGCTTTGTTTTTGAATCCAATTTGATAATTTATTTTAATTGAGGATGTTTAGGCCATTTATATTGAATGTGATTATTGATACAGCTAAATTTCAGTCTTTTTCCTTGTCATTTGTTTTCTAGTCCTCTGTACTTTGTTTACCCTTTGCAAATTTCCTGTCTGTTTTGGGATTAATTTAACATTTCTTATGAACATTTCATTTTCTTTGCTGGTTTACTAGCTATAACTTTTTGTTTTATTGTTTTAGTGGTTGCTTTAAAGTTTATTTTATACATATTCAAGTTATCACCGTCTACCTTCAAGTGATATTGTATCACTTAATGTGTAGTACAAGAACCTTACAATAGTATTATTTCTATTTCTTTCCTTCTATTGATATTATTAATGTCATGTATTTTATTATGCGTATGTTATAGGTATTATAATTCATTGTTATAGGTATATATGCATATGTTATAGGCATTATAATTCATTGTTATTATTTTGTTTAAATAGTCAATTATCTTTTTGTTTTTTTTCCAACACAAAGTCTCTCTGTGTCACCCAGGCTGGGGTGCAGTGGCATGATCTTGGCTCACTACACACTTGGCCTCCCAGGTTCAGGTGATTCTTGTGCCTCAGCCTCCCAAGCACCTGGGATTATAGGCACGTGCCACCACACCTGGCTAAGGTTTACATTTTTAGTAGAGATGGGTTTTTGCCATGTTGGCCAGGCTGGTTTCAAACTCGTGGTTTCAAGTGATCTAACTGCCTTGGCCTCCCAAAGTGCTGCAATTATAGGCATCACTGTGCCTGGCCAGTCAATTATCTTTTAAAGATATTTAAATGAGAAAAATATCTCATACATTTACCCAGATAGTTACCGTTTCTAGTGTTCTTTCTTTAAAATAGATTCATATTTCCATCTGGCATTACTTTCCTTTTGCCTGAAGGACTTCCTTTAATTTAAGGAATGTTTAAATATGTTTAACATATCTGTACTGTGGGTTTGCTGGTGATAAATTTTCTGTGCTTTTATGTATCTACAAATACCATTATTTGTCTTCATTTTTACAATTTATTTTTTCTGTGTATAGGATTCTAGGTTTACAATTTGATGTTTTCTCATTCATTACTAGCATATCACTGGCATTACTTACTATAAGAAATTTGCTATTATTATTGTGATCTTTGTTCCTACTTATATACCATGTTATTTTATTTTGCTGCTTCAAAATTTTGTCTTTATCATTACTTTTGATAAATTTAATTATAATGTGCCTTCATGTAGTTTACTTCATGTTTTTTGTCCTTATGGGCACTGAGCTTCTTGAATCTGTGGAATTATAATTTTCATTAAGTTCAGAAAAAATTCAGCCATGTTTTTGTGTCCCATCCTACCTCTTCACCCTTTTGGAAAATTCAGTTACCTATATATTAGCTATTTGAAGTTGTCCCACAGCACAATACTATTCTTTTTATTCCTTTCTTTCTCTGTGTCTTTCATTTTAGATAGCTTCTACTGTCATGTATTTAAGTTCATTAATCTTTTCTTCTGCACTGTCAAATTTGTTGTGAATGCCAATGAATGTCTGTTTTGTCTTAGACACTCTATTTTCATCTAGAAATTTTACTGGGATTATTTTTATATCTTCCATAGCTTTTACTATTTGTATAGTTGATACAGTTAGATTATCTGTTTTAATGTTCTTGTCTGTAAATTCTGACATCTGGGTGAGCTTGGGTCTGACTTTGAATAATTTTTCTTATCATCATGGTTCATATTTTTCTGCTTCTTTGCATGACTGGTCATCTTTGATTAAATGGTTGACATTATAATTTTATATTACTGGGTGCTAGATATTTTTATATTTCTATCACTGTTTTTTGAGGTTTGTTGTGAGATGCAGGTAAGAAACTTAGAAAGAGTCACAACTTTTTGCATCTTGCTTTTCAGATGTATAATGCACGAATAGTTCAGCAGTTTAGTCTAGAGCTACTTATTTCTTACCAATGAGACAAAATCCTTCTGTGAAGTCTATTTAATGTCCCTGAATTAGGATGTTTTCAAGTCAGGCTGGTGGTAACAAGAAATATTCCAAGCACTGTGTACATGTCAGATTTCCTCTAATTTTTTTGAATGGTTCTCTGGACTCAGTGTCCTCACATGTATGTTCTGAACAGTACACAAGGGAGACTCTCTACAGACCTCCAGGATCTCTCTCTGGTCAACATTTTCTTCTCCAGTACTCTTTCTGCAAAATCTAGCTACCTTAAGTATCCTTAGAGTTTTGGTTCCACCTTTATGTTAATGTACAAATTCTTTTTGAGTATTGGTGAATCAGTAATTTTCACAAATTACCTAACTCCTCATTATCCTTACTTTCTAGTATAAGAAATCTCATTTAATTTACAATATGACAATATCTGTTACTATAATAAATCAGTTCTGACAAATTTTAATTTTATTTTAAAATACTGGTACAAGGTAAAATCTCAAATATGAAATTCTCCTTTTGATCCTATCTATCTATCTATCTATCTATCTATCTATCTATCTATGTACCTACCTATCTATCTTTTATTCTTTTGGAACTCATGATTTTACACTTTTTTTCATTAACATATCTTGAAGATTTTTCTATATTAACTTTTATAATTTTTTCTTTTAATTGCTACAGAGTATTTCTCATGTATGTGTATTATAATTTACATAATTAGTCTTCCATTAAAGTTTTAAATGGAATTCTTTGTGCAACTCAAAATAGTATCAAGCACACCACCTTTTTTATGTTTGATATGAAACATCTGTGAATCTTTTAGGATTTGTATTTAATTTACTGTATTTTCTGGAATTTTTGGACCATTCCAATCGGGACATTTAGATAATTTCTGGCCAAGATAAACTGTGAAGGCTTTGAAAAAGCAGCCTTTACAAAAGCTTTTCTTGGCAAAGCACAGCCTAGAACCAAGCCAACAGGGATTTTCAGCTTCACTGTATTCATGGTCTTTGAGGCCATGAGGTATCAGTACTCTTTCTGTAGATGTTTCAGAAGAATGCCTCAATTCATATTTGACTTGTGGAATTTGATAGTTTGGCATAAATGAACACTACAAATAGGCTTTAGTTTGGTGATCATACATTACAAAAATGTTTGGATTCATATTTATGTATATTTGTGAATTTCAGGTTTTTTGAAATTGATATCCAATCCTGTGAAATCAGGTGTAATGTTTTCAAAAGCAAGGTGCAGGATTACTAACAAATTTCAAATACTATTTTATAATATGCTTATATATTAATTTGTTCTCATACTGCTATAAAGCACTGCCTGAGACTGGGCAATATATAAAGTAAAAAGGTTTAATTGACTCACAGCTCCACATGGCTAGGGAGTCCTCAGGAAACTTACAATCATGGCAGAATGGGAAGCAAACACATCCTTCTTAACATTATGGCAGGAAGGAGAAGAATGAGAGGGAAGTGGAGGGGAAAGCCCCCTACAAAAACCATCGGATCTTCTGAAAACTTACTATCATGAAAATAGCATGGGGAAAGCCACCCCCATGGTTCAATTACCTCCACCTGGTCCCTCTTATGACAGGTAGTGATTATGGGAACTATAGTTCCGGATGAGATCTGTGTAGAGACAAAGCCAAACCATATCATTCCATCCCTGGCACCTCCTAAATTTCATGTCCTTACAATTCAAAACACAGTCATGCCATTCCAATGTTAACTAATTCCAGCATAACTCAAAAGTCCAAGTCCAAACTCTCATCTCAGGCAAGGAAAGTCCCTTCCACCTATGGGCCTGTAAAATCAAAAGCTAGTTTGTTACTTCCTAGATACAATGAGGGTACAGGCATTGCATAAATACACCCATTCCAAATGGGAGAAATTGGTGAAAACAAAAGGGCTACAGGCCCCATGCAAATCCAAAATCCAGTAGGGCAGTCATTAAATCTTAGAGTTCCAAAATGATCTCCTTTGACTCCATGTCTCACATCCAGGGCACTCTGATGCAAGAGGTGGTGGTCTTGGGCAGCTCCACCCCTGTGGCTTTGCAGGGTACAGCCCACTCCTCAGCTGCTTTCATGGGCTGGCGTTGAGTGTTTGTGGCATTGCCAGATACATGGTGCAAGCTGTAAGTGGCTATACCATTCTGGGGTGTGGAGGACGGTGGCACTCCTCTCACAGCTCCACTAGGCATTGCCCCAGTAGGACTCTATGTGGGGACTCTGGCTCCACATTTCTCTTCTGCACTGCCCTAGCAGAGGTTCTTGATGAAGGCTCTGTCCCTGCAGCAAAATTCTGCCTAGACATCCAGGCATTTCCATATATCCTCTGAAATCTAGGTGGAGGTTTCCCAACCTCAATTTTTGACTTCTGTACCCTTGCAGACTCAACATCACATGGAAGCTGCCAAGGATTGGGGCTTGCACCCTCTGAAACCACAGCCTGAGCTGTACCTTGACCCCTTTTCACCACTGCTAGAGTGGCTGGGATGCTCGGCACTATGTCCTGAGGCTGCACACAGAAGGGGGTCCTGGACCGGGCTCAGGAAACCAGTTTTCCTCCTAGGCCTTCAGACCTGTGATGGGAGGGGCTGCCACAAAGGTCTCTGACATGCCCTGGAGACACATTCTCCATTGCCTTGGTGATTAACATATGGCTTCTTGTTACTTGTGTAAACTTCTGCAGTAGGCTTGAATTTCTCCCCAGAAAATGGGGTTTTCTTTTCTATTGCATCATCAGTCTGCAAATTTTCCAAACTTTGCTACCTCCTGAATGCTTTGCTGCTTAGAAATTTCTTCCATCAGATACCCTAAATCATCTTTATCAAGTTCAAAGTTCCACATATCTCTAGGGCAGGGGTAAAATGCCACCAGTCTCTTTGCTAAAGCATAACAAAAGTCACTGTTACTCCACCAATACTCCAGTTCCAACAAGTTCCTCGTCTCCATCTGAGACCATCTTAGCCTGAACTTCATTGTCCTTATTACTATCAGCATTTTGGTCAAAGCCATTTAACACGTGTCTAGAAAGTTCCAAACTTTCCACATCTTCTTGTTTTCTGAACCTTCCAAGTCTCTAAGAAGTTCCAATCTTTCCCACATTTTTCTGTCTTCTTCTGAGCCCTCCAAATGCTTCCAACCTCTGCCTGTTACCCAGTTCTAAACTCAATCCCACATTTTCAGGTGTACTTCTAGCACCCCACTCCTGGCACCAATTTACTACATTAGTCCATTCCCACACTACTATAAAGTACCACCTGAGACTGGGTAATTTATAAAGGAAAAAGGTCCAATTTACTCACAGTTCAGCATGGCTGGAGAGGCCTCAGGAAACTTACAGTTATGGTGGAAGGGGAAGCAAACATGCCCTTCTTCACATGATGGTAGAAAGGAGAAGATTGAGAGCTGATCCAAGGGGGAAGCCCCTTAGAAAATGATCAGATCTCATGAGAACCTACTGGCTATCATGAGAATAACATGGGGGAAACCACCCCCATGATTCAATTATTTCCACCTGGTTCCTCCTGTAACATATGGGGATTATGGAAACTATAAGATGAGATTTGAGTGGGAACACAGCCACACCATATAAGCTTGATCAAAGAAACCTTTTGGGAAAAAAATAAAGAAGAAAGATCATTTTAAAAATAACACAAATGTGCCAGACATTTATTGCTTTTTCTTCTAAAAGCTTTAGATGTTTTCTTAGATATTATCAAATTATATGTTACTACAGTCCTGGAAGAAAGATCAGTGATAGGAATTGTAGGCATCTATGGGCTTCCAAGTTTTTGTCCAAGATAAAAGTAGGAACCACTGTTTATTGCTCAAATACTTTAGAAAAGTGTCTTACCATACATTGTCTCTTATTCACCTCAAAGTAACAAGGTAAGGGAGGTATTACTAGCCCTGAAGTTCAATGATATTAAGAGTTTAAACAACGCCATAGAGCTAGAAAGTGAAAGTGAGGGTTTGAACTCAGGTCTATCTTTTTTCAAACCTTGTCCTTTTTCCTCCAAAAGGAATTTTGTTTCCTTCTATAGGATACTTTTTGTGTGTATGTGCACATGTATACGTGTGTGAATGGAGAGTAGCTCCAGAATTCTCAAGCATTTCTATATCCTAATGTAAAGGGAAAAAAATCCATATAGCCTGTATTCGTTTTGAACAGTAAAGAAAATAAATTTTAGTGTGGGATTGGGCCCACTACTTTGTACTTTCCATTATTTTATTTGCAAACATTGATAGGGGATGGAGTCCTTACTAAGAATTTGATTTTTGACTATTTAAAGAAAACCACATTCTATATATATATATATATATATATATATATATATATATATACTTTCTTCAGTTGCCACTGGAATTAGAATAAAGAGAATAAAGTTCTCATGAGAGAAGGGCTCTAGCACAATAAAAGCAAAGCCTTAGAAGGAATTGTTTAGTAAGAGATTTCCTGTGGATAGGACTGGAGACAAATTGTTTTGAAAAATACTGTCTTACATATATTCAAAGTTGTTTACTATTCTATGTGATCATTATCCTCTTTGTCATTAAATCTTCAAATTGATTACATACAATATCCTTGTGTTGGTTTTAATTTGGGTAATGAGAGAGGAGATGATGGCCATGGTGAGCAAAATAAGAAAGAGCCTAGCAATACAGAAGGCTAACCATGAACAGCAATCAAGGATTAAGCAGGGGCAGCAACTTAAAGTGGGAGGGAGAGGAGATTTCATTTCTCTTTCAGATTTCCGTTCTGTTCTTCTCAGAGAATCTTCAACAATATTAGAACACTAGACCTCTCATAGTAAGTGAAATGGAGACTAAAACCTAAAAGACTTGGGGATTTTGGGGAGGAGGCTGGAAGACTTGGGGATATTTGATTTAAATAACTTTCATCATCATTAAGCTTTCTTGTTTTACCATTTTTGTAGCTATATGATGCCTCACAAAAATATTTCAGTAGTTACTCTCAATATCTTTGAAGTGATAACCTATTAATAAATTTATCATTAGTACCCCCATAAGACATAGATATGCTTGGTTGTGTTCTCTCCTTTCTTTTCTTTTTTTTTTTTTTCATATTTTGGGGGTGTGTGTCTATCCACAGATCAGTAGAATTTTTTAAATATAGCAAGTGGCTTCCTAACAAGGTGTTTATATTCATAACGAATATGTTATAGGCTTTAGAAACAACCTTATTGTTAGTAAGACTAAGAAATTGAGGCACAAAGAAAGTAACTCATTTTAGTGGAATGTAGAATATATGCACAACAGCATGAGCTAAAACAACCTGCAGTATTTGCTAGATTACATAGGCAGTCGATGCCACTGCCTTCATGTAATTTCATTCTTAGTTTTGATTTTCTGTAGACATAATGGATGGAAAATCAACATAAAATTAAAGAATATTTTCATTTTCTCTTAAGTAATACAACTCTATTTCGAAAAATATTATTTAAAATATCTATTTTAATGTACTGTACTGATTTAGTTATCTATTTCTTTGAGTTTTCCTAAATTAAGTTTTGCTATTAAAAACCCTTAACTAAATAAGCATCTTTTCCTTTTGCATGGTTGGAGTCTCCGCTTTTCCTAAGAATAAACTCATTTCAGTTATTTTTCCATAATAAAGCCTGCTCTAGGACTGCCATTATGATTCTCAATTTAAGTGACCTTTTCTCAATACCTGCAATTTAAGTACATAATATTTTATATTATTTTTTCCTGCTTATTCAAGTGAATTACTGCAGTTGTCCCCTGATCTACCTACTATAAAATCTGAATTGACAATACAAAACAATTTGAATACATGGAACAATTTTTTTCCTCTAACATAGGTCAGATATTAATAAATTCTTACAGAATCCCCATTAAGAGGGGTAGCTGTGTCATGGATAAGAGCAAGAACTTCGATGTGAAATGTCTGGATTTTAATCCAAGCTTCACCACTTATAGCTGTGTGAAATTGGACAAGTTGTAAAATCTCTCTGTATATGGTTACAACATCTGGAAAATGTCAATAAAATAGCATACTCCTTATCTTGTAGTTGTGAGAAAATATATATATATACATATATATATATATTCTCCAATATATATATACACATATATATATTCTCCAATATATATATTCTCATATATATTCTCTAATATATATTTTATCTCTTATATATAATATATATGATATATAATAATATATATTAGAGAATATATTAGAATATGAATATAGAGAATATAAGAATATTAATATATATTATTCTCATATATATTATCTAATATATATATATACACACACATATATATATTAGAATAATGTTTGGGATGCATTTATTATTTCAGGTTGGCAAATAATATGTTTTTTTTTTTGAGACGGAGTTTCGCTCTTGTTGCCCAGGCTGGAGTGTGATGGCGCGATCTCGGCTCACCGCAACCTCCGCCTCCTGGGTTCAGGCAATTCTCCTGCCTCAGCCTCCTGAGTAGCTGGGATTACAGGCATGCGCCACCATGCCTAGCTGATTTTTTGTATTTTTAGTAGAGACGGGGTTTCACCATGTTGACCAGGATGGTCTCGATCTCTTGACCTCGTGATCCACCCGCCTCGGCCTCCCAAAGTGCTGGGATTACAGGCATGAGCCACCGCGCCCGGCGGCAAATAATATTTTAAAGCCAAACTCCAGCAAAGTCTATCCCATGGTATTTCGTATTAAAAAAGGACACTAAGAAGCAAATTCATTTAATAGTGAAAATGCCAACTAAAATCATCTCTAATGCAGTGGTATGTTGATTCAAATCATCCTTATGTTATCTGCATTATCTCAGTTGTTATAGGAGATTATTTAATCCTTGAATAACAGTATATTATTGAAAGCACAAGTATGTTGGCATTTGTCTTAGTCAGTGCTGGCTGCTGTAACAGAATACCATGGACTGGGTAGCTTAAACAACATTTATTCCTCAGGTTTGGAGGCTGGGAAGTCCAAGTTCAAAGCACCAGCAAATCTCTAACACAGCAATACAACCAAGTCTCCTCTCCTTGGTGTAAACAGAAACTGTGGTTCGTTTCTTAACCAACAGAATATGGTTAAGATGACAGGATGTATGTGATTATGTGCATGTGATTATATAAGATGGTAATGTGCAAAAAAGACTTTATCTTTTGTTGGCTTTGTAGAGGAAAGCTGCTATGTTGTAAGTTCACAGGGAAAGAAACTTAGGCCTAAGTTTCTTGCCCCCCAGTCTGGCAGTGCACAAGATACTGAATATTACTAGTAGTTATGTGTCAAGGAAGTGGATCATTCTCCTCTCAAGCTTTAGAGAAACGGCTAGGCTAGCACCTTGATGATAGCCTTGTGAAATACTCAGCTAAGTTGTACTCACACTCCTGACTCACAGAAACTGTGAGACAATAAAACCATTTTTTATAGTACTAAATTTGTAGTAATAGATAGGTAGGTAATTAATACAGATTTTGTACCAGGAGTTGGGTTATACTATAGCAAATACCTAAAAAATGTAAGACTGACTTTGGAACTGAACAGTAGGAGGAGGGAATATGTTACTGGAAACTGGAAAAAGAAGAATCTTTGCTCTGTAGTGGCAGAAAGCTTAGCAAAATTGTCTCCGGCAATTTATATGGAAAGAAGAATTTGTAAGTGTATCGTGAACATAGTTATCTAGCTAAGGAGATTTTTGAGGAAAGTATTGAATATGTTGCATAATTTCTTCTTGGTACTTATGGTAAGATGCAAGAGGAGAGTCATAAATTGAGAGAGCTATTAAACAAAAACAAACAAGGGCTGATGACTTGGGAAATTCTTGGCATCTCCAGAGACCAAAAAAAACCCCCATGATATTTCAGAAATGACTCCAATCCCTGCCGCAAATGAAAATCTAAAGAAAAACATGAGGGTGTGATTGTGCAACCTTTTGTTAAAAACCTCAGAAAAATCAAAGGACTAGAGTAGTCTTTAGTTATGTAAAGTGCCCTTTCAAGAGATTGAAGTTGTGCCTCATGGAACTTTTTTATTAAATGATAGGGTCTCTAAGAAGTTAAAGGTATTGTCCTTTTGTCTAATGGAGTGAATCTCAGTGAAATTCACAGGAGTCCCACAGAGTATTTGAGAAAATTGTTACAGCAAAAACAATGTTAACTTGATCCAAAAGGGGTAGAGAATAAAATGTTAAAGAGGCTTCTGGACCCTCAAAATTTTACAGGCAGGAACAGGCTGTTAAATTTACTCAGCTGCAAACATGCACTACTTTTCTCTCTCTATCACACACACACACACACACACACACACACACACACACACGAAGGAGGATCCGGAGGGCAAATCTGAGAGCCATGAAAAATTATCCTATGCTGACAAATGTAGTTAATAAAATCTTAACATTTGCCAGGCTGGATTTCAGAATTGCTATTGACCACTGACTTTTTTGTACCCTCTATTTGCCCTGCTTTGAACAAGAGTGTCCCTATGTCTGTAGATGTTTTCTTACACCTATTCAGTCATTATCAGTTGGGTGTGTGGGTGGACAAATAACTTGTTTTTTTTCATTTGACAGATGGACAGATCAATTTAAACTGCTTTCATCAATGCCTGGACCTGATTTAGGTAATACAATTCTGGATATTGTGCAGATGCTATAATAGGATGGGACTCTGAGGGACCGGGGGGAGGGATGAGTGTATTTTTTGCATGAGAAGGATGTGAATCACTGGAGGCTAGGTGGTGAACTATGGCAGTTAGATTATGGGGTGCCCTCATGGTCTCCACCTCCCAGTTTTCATGCCTTTATGCGGCCACTTTCCCTTAGTGTGAGTGGGACCCGTGGCTCACTTCTAATCAATGGCAAAAGGGATGTATGTATGTAATTATATGAATGTGATTAAGTCACATGATTGCAATTCCATTTTGTAAGGTGACTCTCTCCCTTGCTGGCTTTGAAGAAGCAAGCTATCATTTTATAAGATATCCATGAAGAGGGCTCCATGGCAAGAAACTGAGAGCAGCCTCTGGTCAATAGCCAATAAGGAACCAAGACCCTCAGTTCAGTAGCCTACAAGGAACTGAATGCTGCCAACAATCACAGGAGTGAGGAAGCAGATCTTTTCCTAATTGAGCCTTTGATAGGAAGCCCTGGCCTATACCTTGATTGTAGCCTTGCAGAAGAGCCAGCTAAGTTGTGCTTAGACTCCTAACCTATAGAAACTATGAAATAATAACCAAAATTTACTAAAATGTAAATTTCATGATTGCAAATAATTTTTTCATATACCTAGAAATGTGTCTGGAATTTGGAGGTGTTCAGTAAATATTGGTAGGAAATGAAGAACTAAGGAAGGAAGGAAGAAAGAAAGCAGAGAGGGACAGCCACTGAGATATCAGTGTGATCCTGATGAAGAGACTACTGAAGTGTCATGTGAATTGCTGGTACAAATTAAGTCTAGTAGGATGTGCTGAAAAAGTTTTTTTCTTGATATTTTTGTATCTATGTCAAATGAATATGGTTATGTATACACTGAATTGAGGGATTTACATGTAGGTGTTTGGTCAGGAGGAAGAAATTACATGGATGTCAAGTCTACAATGTCCCAATGCTACCCTATTCCCTAATATTGTGATGAGAACCAGTTATAGCAGTCCCATCTCAAGAAATAGCTCCACCACTTCTCACTTCTGGGAATATAATATATCATAATTATGTATGTATTATAAATATATATTATATGTATTCTATATTATTTGTAATTATAATGTACATCATTACATATATAATATAACATATGATTATATATAATACATATTTGTAATGTATTCTCAGAGGTGATAGGTGGTTATTATATATTATAGTTATATAACAATATATATAATTACATATATATGTGTATATATATGTATATATACATATATACTATATGTACATATATATACACTATAGTATATAGTATGATTCTATACTATAGTATATATATGTACATATAGTATATATGTATATATACTATATATATACACAATGTATATATACGTACTATATATACATATATATATTATAGTATATATATGTACATAAAGTATATGTATATATACTGGGTAACTAATTCTTTTTGAGGGATTACCATATGCTATAATACCTTTCAAGTAAATAGAATCATACAGTGTATGATCTTTTGCATATGGCTTTTTCATTTAGCACATTTTTGAGCTTCATTTAGATTGTGCTGTGTATCAGCAACTTACTTTTTATTGCTAAATAATGTGTTGTTGTATGGCTGTGTCACATTTTATTTAACAACTCACCAGTTGATGAACATTTGAATTGTTTCAACTTTTTGTTTAATAAAAATGATGCTGCCATAAATATGGCTCATATCACATGAAAATCTTTGTATGGATATATGTTTGCATTTCTCTTGGGTGAATTCCTAGGTGTAGAATTGCCAGGTTATATGATAAATTTAAGTTAACTTTTGTCATGCTATCTTCAGAACAAGATTTAGAAAAACAAAAACTTGTAGTGCTTAACAATGCTGTTTATAAATAATATTTCTTAAAGCTCTTTTGACTTGATTTGCACTTTTGAAGAAAAAAGGTGGAGTATGGGCTGCTTATTTTATATAATAAGGAATATTAAACATATAAAAAAGCACACCTTTAAGTTGAAAGGATATGTAGTACTGTAGTCAACTAGTGATACAAAGCATATATATGTAGAGAGAGAGAGTAGGCATTACTTTAGAATCCCAATATTACCCAAAATTATTCACTTATAGGAATACTTGAACCTATAATAAATGAAGATAATTTTTTAAAATTTAGATGCATGGATCTAATTATCACAAATTTTAAGGAAGAAAATAAAAGAAGCCATTTCATATACTTATTTATATAACATCTCTCAAGCACAGAAATATAAAGCTAATTAATGTAATCAATGTACAAATAGAGAATTCATAGCAAATAAAATGAGAAACTATGCTCAGAAATAATTAATTCTATTATAATGAACTGCAAAAGCCTTAGCATTTTCATTGGCTTGATGAAAAGTTCATTTATTAGAATAAGGGGAATCATGAGTGTAACTGCTTTTTCTTCCCCCAGAAACAAGCATTAGATAGGTTTTATAAGATAAATAAAGTTTTCTAGGAATTAAGTACAAAATATCCAGATTGGCTTTCAACTCATATGTTATGTATATGACTCTTCTTTTCTTCCCACTTTAATGTTGATTCATTTGTGGAATTCTAGAACAAAAAGGCACTTGGTGAAGATTAAAAGTGTAATCTTTGGAATAAATATAAAAGGAAACTAACAACGATTTAGTTTGTTTTCCTCAAGGGTACAAGACATTAAAAAATGTAATATGATTGGAAAGGTATGTGAGATGGTTGTATACATTCCTAAGTGTTTTGGTTTGGTTATATGGAGGCATCAATATTATCCCTGGAGACTTCATGTAGGTACCATTTTCAGTGAGAGAATGATCAGCTACAGAGGCCATGGATGCAACACAGTGTGACATTTCTTCTGTTCTAAGCTCTACGTATGAAAGGCTGGGCTGTTCAAGAGACCAATACTAAGTAGGTCACGATTCTTTATAATACCAGCCTTTCTAAAAGGTCACCTTATTTTTTTTTTTTTTGGTGTCCAGATGTTATACACACATTTTGCAATGGTAGGAAACTTAAAAAAAAAAAAAAACCATAATGTTTTACACATAAAAGATTGCATGAGTGTCTAAACTAGGACTAAAATTTGGGGAATTTGTAAATCAACTTCAGCATGGGAAAATTAACTGGCAACTGGGTAACTGATGTTTTTTGAAGGATTACCATGTGCTAGGCACTGTTGTAATTGCTGTATACGTGTTAACACATTTAGTCTTCATAACAATGCTATGACATGGGTATAGTTATTGTCATTTCCATTTATTAGATGAGGAACCCTGAGGCACTGGGAGTTAGGTAAATGGTTCAAGGTTACTCAGCTTTGTAGTGGTGAGGTCAAGATTTGAACTCAGACAAGCTGGCCCCAGATCCTACATTCTAGACTAATATGCCATATCATCCTCTTTAATGATTACACAGAGTAACTTCTTTGTAGAAAGTAAGACATACCTATCTGAGTATTGCCCTCTTATCCTAAAATACATACTACCATAAAAATCTTTCATATTTGCCCTTTACTAATTGAGCATTTGTAATCATTAAAAATGTAATAAAGTTCCATGCTGTTAATAATTATGTTGAAAAGAAACTATTTTATAACCTTTTTGAAAACAGAAAGTACTTTTCTGTTTAATATATCTTTTAAATGGAAAATACTTTCTATAGTCATGATTATAAACTTTCCTTTAGTTTTAATTCTGCCTCAGGATTTGTTGGTGGTGAACTTGCCTGATTGAAAGTCTTGGGCAAATTTGGGATATTCTCCCTGTGACTTAAGAGTTCACGATGCATTTGAATTCCTCTGTTTTGGGCAATGTCAGGATTGGTTCAAGTAATTATTGATAAGATATAAACTGTAATGAGAAGAAACATTATAGGCAAATAGTCTTTTAGAATCTTGCTTTAAATTAAAACATGGTTTTAATTTACTTGGGCATTTTAATTAATGCTTAGGCATTTTGATGACAAAATTGATAGAAGCATTAACCAAATGAAAAACCATAATATATATGTCTTTCAGATAACCAAGAAGAGGTGGAAAAAGTCTAGCAATTGATATCACAAAGATATTAACTGTTGTTTAGCTGAATAGAGGACATACTTCCTGGGAGTGGAATAAGTTGCTTTTGGAGTATGGGTTTATAAACCTCAAAACAAGACTAGTGACAAACTTTGCTTTAATGTGTCTAAGTTAATATATAAAATAAGCTTGCTGGTGGAGAGGTTTGTAGATTTTTCAGTAAACAAATTGTTTTTAAACATCTTTAAGCTGGAGAAGAAGCAACTGCCTACCTGTAAGTAATTGATATGCTAACTATTGGTAATTATTTTCTAGGCATTAGCCAAACCTCATAAAAACCACTATTATGGTAGTTATTTCATTAGTTTTAATTGTCTCAGGCACTTGAAATATTTTCAAAGATTGTATTTCTCTGAAAATATCCTATAATTTAACATTTTCACTATTTTGGCTGTTCTTTGCCTGGTTACTTCAAGGGGTTTCTCTCAAGTACTGCCATAACTTACAGGATGATGTGTTCTTATTCCTATCTGTAATTCTGTGAAAATAAAGCAATTGTTCAGTGGGTAGTAATATGAATGCAAAAATATGTCTCCACGGACGCATTAGTATAATTTACTGTATATTCAATGAAATTAAGGCAGCCAGTAAGGAATATAATTCTTATTTATTTTGAAATGATGGTAACAAATGGCTTTGTTACCTTCAAGCTCCATACTGACTCAAGCTCTTTTAAAATTCTATAGACTATATAAACTACTCAATTTTAAGTTTTCATTTCTGAATTCAAGCTTCTTTGGTTAGGCAAAGAATAAAAGTAACTATCATAAAGAAGAAAATATAGTCATCTAATTTCTCCTGAACTCTGTATAAGATTGGCCATTAATCTACATCAATATATGGTGAAGATATGTAAGCAGAATGTGCAATGTATAAGACATGCATATATCCGTGTAAAGTAGGTAGTAATGTTTACTTTAAATTCCACAGTTCCATTTACATTCATTTGGCTTTATATTTGGTCTATTTTGTGACTGCCTCTATAATTCAGCTTATTTATTTCAAGTGTTACAACATCTATTTCTCCTTTGAGAAAATGTAGACAACTGATATTGGGATAGAGTTTAAATTGTGAGAAATGTTCAATTACAGTAAAAGAAATACATTAGAACTAGAATTTGGGCAATTTTAAATTTTATTAGAAGTAGGTGTAAAGTTAGCTAACATGTCTGAGAGAGCTGATGTGTTATGAATTAAATTTTAGATTCTACTTATCATTTTTTAGAAATCAATTTAAGACATCAGTTTTCAACAGCTTTTTTATGTATAACTAAAACAGAGATACATGATATTTGATAAAATAAAGATACATGGCTTCTATTCTCTTGAGACATCTGTCTTCATGAAAGAGATGAAGAGTTCCCACTTCTACTTACAAGGATGGGTATATGTCATAATAAAGACCAGCTATCATTTGTTATATACAGAATATGTGGTTCTTTCTTTGACTATTTTCTGGATCTAGACAACCGCAGATGACATTTATGAGAAATGAACTGCACTGAATTCAACTGAGAAAGTAGAAGATTCTGTATCTCCATTAGTTTGTGAGAGGCTCATCATTCCAAACCTTCTCTAGACAGCCCAGTGATCTTCACGTTCTCTCAACTCCATGGTCTATGATAGTCATTTGTCAATTAATTCACAGTGAATTAATGTAGAGTCTGTGTATGTTTCAGTATACATGTAGGAATATCTAGGGAGTTATTGTTGTTCTGGATTCTTTGGAAACATACTCTGAGACCCTGAGATTTACATGAGGAAAGTTTATTGAGGAATACTTTTGAGAACTTGAGTGAGGAAAGCAGGGATGGGAAGAGGGAGAAGTTGAATTGTGATGCAGTTGCAAAGAATCCCTACCAATCCCATAGGAAGGAGGCCTAACTTTGGACAAGGCAGCTCTTTTTGCCTGAGAGTGATTCCCAAGGAGGGACTAAGCTCTGAACCACTGGCAACTGATGCTGCTGATAGCTGAAGAAATGAGAGCCTCAGTCCCTAAGAGCGAAATTTCATCTCAAAAAAAAAAAAAAATTGGAAATGAGAGGGTCAGTCCCGAAGCTAGGATCTAGTAGGTACCCTATAGCATCCACTACGGTAGGTAATGTAATGAAAGCTAATAGCATGGTCCAAGAGACAGATGCATTGGCTTGAAACTTGCTTCTATCGTATCCTGGCCATGTAGCCTTGAGCAAGTTATTTAAGCTTTCTGTCCCTGTGAAGCGGGGAGAAAGAAACTGTGGTTATCTCACTGAGTTATCGTGAAAATGGATGAGTTGACACATGTAAAGCTTATAGCAGTTCTTGGAATGTGGTGAGTGCTCCACACCCATCAACCATTATTATTAGAGGCTGCTATAAAATAACAAAACTGGTTTTCAAATGAACTTGCCTGTGTGAATATTTGTTCTTGTTTAGGTCAGGCAGTCTAGTAACAAATGTCCTCCAAGCATCTAGTTGCTTCAAACAACAAGGATTTATTTCTTGGCCATGCCACATGTATATCACATGTTGACTGATGTTTTCCTCACTTTAGGACCCAAGCTGACAGAGCAGCCACTAGCTAGAACATTGCCACTGCTGTGGCAGAGAAAAATATAGCACTTGAAATGCATGCTGACTCTTAAAACTTCTACCTGGAAATAAAACATGCCATTTCTACTTACATTTTATTGGTCAAAATAAATCACGTAGGTACATATAACTCTAAGGGTGGGAAAGAAAATGCAATCCCACCCTCTTCCTGGAAGGAAAACCAGAATTACTTCAGGAACAGCACTAAGATTATGGCAATTTAATTTTTAAAAGTTATCTGGGAAGATATATACTCAGTAATGAAAGCTAACTTTTCCTGAGCACTTAGTATGAGCCAGGCACTGTGACAAAAAGCAATACTATGAAATAGATTCTATTGCAATAATATCCCAATATTGAACATTTTAAAAAAACCCTACAACTGGGTGTGGTGTCACGCCTCTAATCACAGCACTTTGGGGGGCCAAGGCGGGCAGATCACTTGAATTCAGAAGTGTGAGACCAGCCTGGCCAACATGGTGAAAAATCTCATTTCTACTAAAAATATAAAAATTAGCTGAGCGTGGTGGTTTGCACCTGTAATCCCAGTTACTTGGGAGGCTGAGGCAGGAGAATCACTTGAACCCAAGAGGCAGAGGTTGCAGTGAGCCAAGATCACGCTACTGCACTCCAGCCTTGGAGACAGAGCAAGACTCTGTCTCAAAAAACAAAACAGCAACAGCAACAACAACAACAACAAACACGCAAAAAAAGCAATCTGACGCTTGCAGAAACTTGATCAATACCACATATCTAGAAGGTGGTGAACACATGCTCTTACTCAGGCCTATCTAATTGCAAAGCTCATAGTCATAACTGCCACTCAACTTTCCCCCAAGAACTTCAGTGATGCCAGCATGACTTGCAATTTTTTCAACATGCTCTAAGTCTTTTTTTTTTTTTTTTTTTTTTCCAGGAACTGCTTTTAGAGGGATGTAATTCCCAAAATGTATGATGGCTCATGTGTAGCAGAAACTTCTTTCTTGCTCCCATGATGGTATCACATCGGTAGATAGAGCAGTAGAGTCATCCTCTTCCATGGAGTGACAGACTGATGGGAACTCCATCTTCTTCAGCACAAGGTATTCAGGGATTATTTCTTCCATACAGCCAGAAGGATGCCAGTGGGCCAGGCCTGAAAGTGATGCACATAACTTCTGCTTACATTCTGTTGGTTTAAAACTCAGTCATAGTGCTATATCTGACTATAAGGAAGGCTGAGAAATGTAGTTTAGCAGCGTTCCTAGTGAGTCTCACCTGTGATGCATGGACTGTGCTTTGTATTTATTTTCATGGGATTAATAGAACTTAAAATTGGATAAATATATTTGAGGACAGCAGGGAATATCTTAAAGTGACCTCATTGTTTGGCCTTCAATCCTCTCTCAATTCAGTATTCTAGAATATTGTCTATTTGAGTTTATTCCCCTCTATAACATTTAGTATCCTGCACTTCTTAACATGTTTTATAGTTTGGCTTTGTGCTGATGGAAAAGTTATGATTACAATTCTTTACCTTTCCTTAATTTTTTTTTTTAGCATGAATACAGGATAATATAGAGGACACTCTGATAATATCAGTAAATAACCCTGCGTTCTGACCCGAGAGGAGGGTTTCACATGCTCCTTGGCCAGCACTGCATGCTTCAGGCCCACGAGGCCACCAGATAACTCTGAGGTCTGGTGGTAAAACATTTTCAGACTTAGCCTCCAGAGGGCTCCTAACAAACTATGGAGTGGAAGCGTGGGTTGTTGAACTGGAAGGGAATTTTGAAAGCTATTGCAATGAAATGTAAAGCTTAGCCTTTATTAATGTTTTAGAAACTTTCCCTTGTAAGTTGGGCTGGAGCTGTTTTATTGCCTACTCCTATAAGTAATCATAAGGCTACTAAAGGACGGGTTCTGTATCACACCATGATTCTAGTGTGCTTATCGTTACTGGAAACATGAGGAGTACAGTAACGTATATCACTAAAAAATTTTTAATGCTTTCACTGACACTATACTATTTTTATTTTGTTCACTAGGGAGAGTCAGGGTCTATTCTCTTCTTCCTCTGCTATGTATTTCTAGGCTAATCTGGGATTTTTATATATTGTTACATGGCGCATGTATGCATAATGTCTCTAAAAGTTAATAAGACAGGTACCTGCATCATTATTTGGTATAAGGAAAACAGGTTCAGCAAAGTTCTGTTACTCTTCTAAGGTCACGTAGTTGGTGATAACATGTCACATTTTGAAGCAAGTCCTTTTGAGTTCCTTTTCGTTGTTCTTTCCCCCAACTATGTTGCTTATCATATTATTAGAATGCACTCAAGAGAAGCAAATATTCGCTCTTTGAGGATTCATTCCAGTTTTGAGAATAGGCAAAATTTGCCCAGTATTAAAAGTTGGTGACTAGGTTAGATAACATTATTTTGGATAAATAATGAGGTACATTTATAAATATTTTTGAGGCTCATAAACTGGCACATGATAGATATCCTTAAAATACTTGTTAGTTTCAATTAACAAAAATGCACAAATATTTGAAAAATGCATAAGCTGACTATGTAGCCATGTGACTATTATTTTAAGATCAGAACCAGGTCTAAGGAAATTAAAAACAGAAACTAGCTGAAAGCAAAACATGCAGAGTTCAAACAATGGCCACACTTACAAACTGAACTTTTGTTTTCGGTGATTTTTTAATGAAGTCTAGTATGCAGCACTCAGTATGTGATTTGGCCTTTGAGAGGGGTTATTTATAAAGGTGGAGGGGAAATGAGCAGTTATTCCTATCCACTATGTGTTAGGTGATTTATTTTATTTAATCCTTATATATGTCTATGAAACAGATAATACTTCTATTTTAATGATGAAGGAAAGGCTCCTGGTTTTCAGTAACTGATCAAGGTCACACAGCTAGACTCACAGTCACCATAGGAGGCAGAGCTTGAATTGGAATCCACGTCCATCTGTTCCAAAGCCAAAGTCTTTCTTCCAAACAATGGTGCTTCTTTTCAAAGGGATAAGAAAGGATGGGTATGAAGTAGTCTGAATGGTGGTTTCATTCATGAATGGTTGTTCTGAGGGTCTTAGTCATTACAATAAAGAACAAAAAAAGAATAAAAATTATAAAAATTACAAAAGAAGAAGTAGAACTGTTCCCTGTTATAGACTATTCCCAAAGGAAATATGCAAGTCTCCAAATCAAGTACACGAACTAACAAATGAGTTCAGTAAAGGCACAGGAAACAGAGTTAATATAAAAGAATCAACTGTCTCCTTATATAGCAGCAGCAACAAGTGAGAAGTAAAATTATATAAAATCCCATTTACAGAAGCACCAAAAATATTAACTATTTATGAATAAATGTAACCAAAAAAGTCCAAGACCACTATATTGAAAACTATGAAGCATTGCTGAGAAAAAAATAAAGAGGGCCGAAATAAAAGTTCATGGATTAGGACACTCAATATTGATAAGATGACAATTCTCCCCCAGTTGGTCACAGAGTCAATATGATCTGAATAAAAATTTCAGCACACATTTTTGTAGAAATTGAGAAGTTGATTATAAGACTTATATGGAGCTATATTACCAAAGAAATTTATAAAAATAAGAATGGAATTGGGAGACTTATCTCACTTGATTTTAATACTTACAAGAAAGCTACAGTAACAAAGACAGTATGGTTTTGGTGAAAGCAGGCATATATAGTTTAGACTAGAACAGGGTTCAGAAATAGAGCCACAGATACTTGGCCAACGAATTTGTGACACAAGTTTTAAGCCAATATAATGGGAGAAATGAAAGTCTTCAAAAAAAGTCCCAAGATTAGCTAAATACTTGTATGGAAACAAAATTAACATCTATCATTACATCACCGTACACTCAAAAATTAAAATGAATCATAGACTTGAATGCAAAATCTGAGATTGTAAACTTCTAGAATAAAATGTAGAAAAATATCTTTGCAAACTAGAGACAGGAAATATTTTAAAAGAAAAGATGCATGAAACATAAACAGCTGACAAATTGGATTTCATCAAAATAAAAAAAATTGATTTTTGAAAGATACCACTAATAAGGTTTAAAGTCAAGCCACAGACTGGGAGAAATGATTCACAACACATATTTCAAGAAAGTAACATATGTAGAATATGTGAGGAATGTTCATGACTCAATAATAAGACAAACACTAAATAACAAAATAGACAAAAGATATGAATAGACCTCTCTGGAGAAGAGAGATGGATGGCAAATAAGCACATTAAAAAAGTCACAAGGGAAATATTATCACAGTGAAATGCCACTATATACATATGTACTAAAATGGCTTAAAATGATAAAAAATGACCATTCCAAATGTTGGCAAGGAACTGGATGAAACTGAACTTTCATATACTGCTAATTTGAATGAACAATTGTACAATCATTTTGGAAAACACTTTTTTGGCAGTTTCTTAAAAAGTTTTATACATACCCTATAACCCAGCCATTCCACTCCTAGGCATTTGCTCAAGGGAAACAAAAACATATGTTCACCTAAATATAAGATACACATGTCTATAGAGTTTTAATTATAATATCCCCAAGCTGCAAACAACCCAAATATCCATCAGTGGATGCATGAATAAACAACTTGTGATATATTCATGCAATGGAATACTACTCAGCAGTAAAAAGAAATGAGCTGTTGATATGTGGAGCAACATGTACAACTCTCAATTATGCTGAGTAAACAATGTCAGGTAAAACCAAGGTACATATTGCATGGTGTCATTTTAATATTGTTAAATGTAAATTTATATATAGGGATGGAAAGAAGATCAGCAATTCCTCAGGGAAGAGTCAAGGAATGCATGGTTTAAGAATAGGAACAAACAAACTTTTAAGAGTGATGGACGTCTTTGCTGTTTGTATCATAGTGATATGTCTATACATGTTCAAGTTGCATGCCTTAAATATGTACATTTTCAAGTACTTCAATTATACCTTAATAAGGTTGAAAAAAATTAGCACTGGTAGACAGGTCTACAGATTTTCCAGCTGTGTAGCAAGTGAGCATCCATTCTTAAACCCTAGGTTAAATTCATGATTAAGATGGCATTTTATTCACTTCTGATATTCAACCAAATCTAAATAAAGGAATTTTTTAAAAAGCACAAACCTGTAACAAACAAAAATGGAGAAATGACAACAATATAATTTTGAACACTTGAATTAGATTGAAAAATAGTAAATTATCATCTGAGAATACTTCACCTGGGAATGAGTAAAGTCAACATTTGCTAATGTTGCAAAAGGCTCAGGAATTATCAGTACTTTGGACTCTTGGAAGTGGGAATGAAAGGGTGAAGGTAAATAAGAACTGTTTGCAATCTGATTTAGATGCATTAGATGCCTAGATTCCCCCTCACCTCTCTATGATCCTCTGCACTGCCCTTCTCTGTCCAGACATGGAACTGGAAGTTTATTCCTTGGATTGAGTAAAACAGAGTCTCTAGACTGGGGATGCCTGGCACAATTGAGAATAGTGGTATTATACTGAACATAGGGAGCTCAGAGAATATGTACACAGTGAATGCTGAGGCTCCTAGCATACTTCCCTCATGGGCTTGAGAAACAATAGTAGGCAGACTTTTCCTTCTGGGCAGGAGACTGAAGACTCTATGGAATCTGACCAGCCCAAAAGGAAAACATTTAAGGAAACTGACATTGAAGGTTCCAAATGAACAGGCCACCCAGTTCTGTTGACTGTGAAACTCTTGGTATGAAAGGATACCCTTGGTGCCTTTGGACTTACAGCTTCCATCAACTTTTTATCTCCCTTTCCTAAATATGAGAATACAACAAAGCATATTAGGTAGCTGATGAAAGTTTCTAAATAAGAGATAACTAAAAAAGAAAAATGAAATTTGGTTGAAAGAACATTTTTCAAAAATTCTCATTAATACCTCCAGAAACAGAAGAAAAAAATGATCTACATGTAAGGAACAGGGTGCTTCAAAATGAATATCCAGTAAAACCTTGGAAGTTAAAGTAGAAAAAAAATACTCAAAAAAAGGGAGATAAAATTAAAGAAATTTCTTTCTGTGACTACTGCAAAACAAAACAGAAAACAGAGCTGGAAACTAAGAAAAAATAAGAAAATCAGAAGACCAGCCCAAAGTCCAGGAGCTTCAGAAAGACATTCCAGAGAAGTGAAGGGGAGGAATTCATTAGCAAAAATAATTTGAGAATTATTCTCAAAAACAGAAAGATGTGATTTTCTGGAATGAAAAGATGCTGCAAAGTCATTAAAAATTGAACTACTACCAAGGCTCATCATAATGTTTCAGAGCACTGGGGATAAAGAGAAGATCCCATAAACTTCCAGAGGATGGGAAAACCAAGTTATATAAAAAGGAAAAGAAATTAGACCAGCTTCAGATTTCATAAAAGTAATATTGAAAACTATAAAACAATGGTGCAATATCTTCTACATTCTAAGGGAAAATAATTTCCAACCTAGAAATCTATACTCAGCCAAATAGTCAATAAAATCCAAGGACAGTCTCAAAACATTTACTCCCATGTACACTTTCTTGGGAAGCTACTGAGGATACACTTTATTAAAACAAGTTTGTGAACCAACAAAAAGAGAGAGATTGGATCTGGGAAACAGGAGCTCCAACTCAGGAGACAAGCAAGCTTCCCTTGTTTGATTGTCAAAGGAAATCTTTGAGAATTATCAGGCATAAAGGTGAATCACTGCAGTGTAAAGCAGTTCATAATTTCAGGGAGAGATGTCTTCAAAACACAAAGTTGATGGAATAGTTAACGTAAAGAAGTGTATTGAGAGCGTATTTAGAGACAGGGAAGAACTTGAGGCTGATTTAGGGATAAATACATATAAAGTTAAACAAATAGGAGAAAACCAAAAACAATTATTAGCTCCAGGGTAAGTAGGATATTGAGCAGGGAAGATATTTTAATCATAATTTATATTATGGCTCATTTTTGAATTATATACATGGATTTAATAATGAAAATACTGAATAACCAAAATTTTGATTTAGCTCTACTAGGAAGGAATGGGGTTTGGGAAGTGAACATTTACTTAGGGAGAAAAAAGAACTAAACTCTTGCCTTTTATAGTTAATAGGTAACACCTAAAACTGAAAGAAATCTAGAAATAGCAATATGATCATGTTCTTGGGGTAAATACCAAGACTCAGCTAAGAGTTGAAAGTGATCACTTTATGGAAGGAGAAATGGAAAGTGGGGGTGTCTTGAGATTTCTGTTTGTATTAACAAGTCTAATAGAAGTAGCTTACTCTTGAACTGTGTACATGTGTCACTTTGATAAAAAACAAAAAATCAAAAAAAATTGTCCTCAGTTATAGAATTTTCAACCTCTAGAAATTTCTATTTACTCTGGTGTAAAACTTGAGAACCTTCCTCCAAAATATGTGATGAGATCATGGATCTCATAAGCTCTTTGCTCTAGGGCAGTTTCAAGCATGGCTTACATCTGACACAGCCAACCTCCTGGCGAATGGTAGACAAGTGAGAACATCCAGATAATATTAGTCCTTAGAAAGGTGGAAGGTAATGAAATTTTGTTACATTGGGTATAGAGACAAGAGGAGGGTGCTTTCACCATCAGCTAGCTTGTTAGCAGAATCTTCATGTTTGAGGCAGAAATATTAACAGAAAAAAATACACCGTTAGGTACCTGAGTGCTATGGTCTGAATGTGTGTATGCTCCCAAAATTCATGTGTTAAAACATAACCCCCAAGGTGATGGTATTAAAAGGTGGGGCCTTTGGGAGGTGATTAGGTCATGAGGCTAAAGTTCTCATGAATGTGTTGAGTAACTTGTAAAGGTACTTGAAGGAGCCTCCTTGCCCCTCCCACCATGTATGGACCCATAGAAAATTCCATCTTTGGAGAAGACAAAGGCCCTCAGCAGACATCAAACCTGCTGATGCCTGGGTCTTAGGCTTTCCAGACTCCAGAACTGTGAGAAATAAGTTTCTGTTGTTTAAAATTACCCAGTTTAAGATATTTTGTTATGGCAGCCTGAATGGACTAAGATCGTGGGAAAAGTAAAGATGGTAAGAACAGATAAGTTCAGAGCAGATTCATTTACTGGATCACAAAGAAAGATCTTATTCTTCATTTGGACCCATAATTAATTTCAAGAAGGAGTTTGCTGCTTTATATAAAATGGAAAATTCTGAAAATACTTCTAGATGAGGCACTATGGAAATATTTCTCATGCAAAAAGGTTGAACTTTACAAAGAGTTTTTTCTTCTTTGATTATATGTTATTTATAAAGAATTTAATGTCTCTCTTAGTGTTTCATGTCCTTTGTTTGGAATTCTGGACATGATTTCCTATGGAAACACTTGCAGGTTTTTGGGTCTACAATGCCAACCCTCTAATGACTCATTCATCTCTGGTTGCCACAACAACACTGAACTAATTTTTCTGTGGAAAAAATCAAATATACTTTCACATTGGGCAGTCAGGAATACTTTTGACATTATTTTGTAGTGGAAATTAAAAAGGACTGATGAGGAGGTGGGATCAGGAATAGAGATGCTCTTTAAGGATAGGAGAGTATTACTGTTGGGAAAGGTACACTTATAGCAGTGAAAATTAACAACTCTTCTTCTAGTTCCTCTTGGTAGAAAATACTGTGGTCCCCAACCCCCATTCTGAATCTGATTTGATTTAGTTCTTGGGCTAGAAGAGAATAAACACATAGTTAGGAGCATTTCTAGGCAGTAATAGGTTGAAGAGACAGGTAGAGTGGAATCTCAAGAAGAAAGAGGGAAGGAAAGAGATTTCTTTGGTCACATAATATTCTAGTTCTGGCTCAAGATATTTATATATATATATATCTTCTAAGTTGGATGAGTGCACATATACATTGAGCTAGTATAAATCAAAAGTGGTACATCATTTTGGTATCTTGTCAACCTCTCAAAAACTCATATCAATGAATGTTGTAAAATTTCACAATTCATTAGAGAATAACGAAGTTTAAATGTTAAGAATATAAACTCTTAAGTTAGTATGCTTAATAATTAAGAACTTTCACTTTGGGGCAGAGAAAGAAACCTAAAAATTATATATTAATGAAAAGAAAAATATCTATTTAAAGAACTGACCATTTTTTAAAATTCCAGAACAACAGTGCACATTATTAGACGCTCATAACAACACAGCAAAGGACAGTCTATGAAATTCAATTTCAATCAGTTTTGCATTTTATCTGCATCTGTAATATCAGGATAAATATTATAACTTAATGCTTTGGTATTTTCCTGAATATTTCCTTTGGGAGACGGATGTTTTTTCACAGATAAAAGGGAGGTATGCAGATGTATTTAATCCTATTTACCAGAATGAGTTTTTGGCTCATCTTTCATACTGTTTTACTGATATCTATGAAGAATTGTCCTCCTCCTCTTTCATTTCGTAGAACATTTCTTTTTTCTTTCTTCTCTTTTTCTTCTCCTCTTTCTCGTTTTCATCTTCCTCCCCATCCCCTCCCCCACTTCTTCTGGTCCTCCCCCTCTTCCCCTCCCCACCTACTTCTTCTTTTTCCTTTTTTTCCTCTTCCACCTCTCCTCCCCTTCCCCTTCCCCTTCCCCCTCCTCCTTCTCTTCCTTCTCCTCCTCATCTTTTTCTTCTTTCTTCTCAAATGGCCTGACTCTGTCGCCCAGGCTGCAGTGCAGTAGCACGATCATAGCTCACTGCAGCCTTGAGGTCCTAGGATCAAGAGATTCTCCCACCTCAGCCTCCTGAGTAGCTGAGATCACAGGTGTGTACCACTGCATCTGGCTCCTATTACATAGAAAATTTTACTCAGTTTTCTCACTGATTTTGTGATGTTGCCCTAATTCCATGCCTGGCACAAAGATTGTATAAGCAGTAGGGTACTTTGTGGACTCACTCACGTGTGGCCAGGTTTGTCCTGGGATTTTCACTCTTTCACTTCCTTACTTGTGACTTACTCCCAGCCTACACAGAGGGAAGAAACTGAGGTGGAGTTGAAAGGATGCAAAAAGGTAATGAGCCCTTGGATTACTGGGGAGGGCTGTGGCAACAACCCCCACGCCCCCCATCACCTCAGGTAAAGGAAGCAGAGGTGAGAGGGGGCTCTTCTAATACCTCCTTTAAGCCAACCAAGGAGTTGGCTGCAAGGGGATTACTAGGAGATCTTGAGGGTACATAGAATAAGAGGAAACTGGGCTTTTGTCCCCAGCTGGAGACTTTCAGAAGTACCAGAAGCCCTTTTCCTTTCCTAGGTCTGCCAGGGGACTGCAGAATGGGGAGTGAAATTGATCCTGAGCGAGTGCACAGTGCTCCTTGGTGATAACTCATCCATAAATTCAGAGACTGGGGCTTAGTGCCTGTCTGAGGAATTCTGAAGGCAACAGGGCAGCTGGAACGGCCATAATGACAGCAAAATGAGGGAGTGTCCAAGAGTAGCCTGCATTTTTTTAATCCTTTAGCATGGAAAGGATGTTTGAGTTTCTCACAGCTCAAGAGGATGCTGTGAAAGGCACAAGCTACCTTAAAAGTTCATTGCTCCAAAGGTGGCTTGCTAAGGCAAGAGAACACCCTAGTAATAGGTTGGTATGAGAGGAGACATATCATTAGGGATAGGTAAGGGAGGACGTCAAGAGGCGAACACAAATGTGGGCTTGTAAAGCTTCTAAAGAAACTTCCTGGGTACCTCACTGAAGTGCTAGGATTTGGATGTCTGACCAACCCAGAGGTCACTGATGGCCAGCCAGTACTAACCAAGGGAGAACTAAAATACAGAGTAATTTAAGCCAAAAACAAAACATGCACCTTTCCTTTTCTCTTCCTCTGTTCTGATGTTAGAGAAGCCAGAGGAGCAGGGGAAGGACAGGAAGGAAAAGAGAACAGGCCAAGTTCCTTCTCCACCACTGCAGCCCTGAGTTAGTGTAGTAGAAGAGAAGCTTTGAATTGCATATGAAATTAAGTTTTGGTTTAAATTGGACCAGACACCTTTAATCCCTGCATAGATGCCATCATTGATGGACTGGGGCTTCTTTGTACACCTGAAAGAATGCAGCAGCTATAGGATCTGTCCGAGATAAGGACTGAGAGATGTGTGTCCAACAGAGCATGCTTAAAAGCAATGACTGGTGAGAAGTAAAGCCATTTCCCACTGAGTTCAGAGTGTTCAGTCAATTGATGATGCTGGGAGAGATTATGCAGTAAGGTTATTTTGCTGGCTGTTACAGAGTCTCTTTGGGGATGGTATGCCCAGTGCACGAGGATAAGGAGTTGGTAGGTTTCTTCTCTGAATAAAATCAATGTTTGGGGCTCATTCTATGGGAAATGACTAATTACTAGTACTCAAATCTGTGTGTGTGATTTAAAAAGTCTTTAATATGGTCTTCATTTGTTGCTTCATTTATTCAAACGTTTATTAATTGCCTCTGTCTTACGCATAGAAAAAAGTGATGCTAAGGCAGTTGTCACTGTGCTCAAGGAGAAGAATACAATAACAGTAATTTATACCTGCTGGTATGTGCTAGGAACTATTCTAAGTGTGTTATGCACATTGATCTAATGTAATTAAATCCAAAAGGTTGTTGCTCTTATAATTATTTAATAATGAATGAAACTGAAGGTGAAAAAAGTTTAAGTAATTTGCTTAAGATTCTGTAGCTGGACTTGAGGCTGGAATTTGAACCCAGGAACTCATGCTATGCTGCTTCTCATAATATAAGGTATTTTCTTTAATATAGAATTTAATTTAGACTAAGACAAGATTACAAGGAGAAGGATTAATATGACTTGTAAACATTGGAGAAGGCTCCAGATTCACATGTTTCAATGCTCCTGGAAGGCCAACCATAAATGGAAGGTGTATGTTTAGGACCCGGAATGAAAGAGCACATTAGTGCCATTTCAGAGATTCAGCTGTTTGTAAAATTTATTATAGTATCTTTTTTGGTCTTATCACCCAGAGACATGTTCTTTGCAATAAAATAGATAGCTTAATAGATTTCTTTAATATTATTTTGGAGCAGACATCATAATTTCATTTAGTTTTGAAGCCTTAGGAGATATCTAGATATGTATCTATATCATCTGTGTCTATTTATATCTGATAATTTTGGTGGGTCATTTATAGAGTTGTCCCTGAATTCTGGAACAAATCTCTTCTGATGCATTCTGTAAAATAATGATGTAAAAGCCTTTAACTCTTTCATGTCCTAATTTGGGCCAAGGGAAGTCATAGCTACAGAAAAATGACACACTCCATAAATAGGAACAATTAGAAAGCTATTGCTTGTCCTATTTTGGGAACAGCTTTCGAATGCTGTCTTTGTGGTACCTCTTACCTCAGATTAATGTGTAATTATCTTATACATGAATAATTTAGCATTCTAACTGCTGAGAGCTCAACATATCTAAGGTGCTGAGATTATGCATCCTATCACTTCCAGAAATGGTTTTTGGAAAAAAGAGTCTAGGAGTGCAGCTTGTTAGGAAGAAAGGCTGAACACAGGGTTTTTAGTTAGACTATTGCAGCTCCTAGGCAAAGTGCAGAAATGAGAAAGCCAATGCCTGAGTTCTAAACCTCCTTCTGACAACAATCTGCTTTATGATCCTGGAAAAGGCAATCTACTTTCCTGAACTTTTTTTTGTATCATTTATGAAATTAAGAGGTTTGGAGTAGATATCTAGGATTCTTTTCTGGTCTAACATTTGATGTGTTTCTCTGTGGTTCAAAGCATAACCTAACAGGGACGTTTATGACATTCTGACATGGCATGCTGGGTTAGGAGTGGATAATAAAATATTTATTTAAACCCCTGTTTCATCAGTAGATACAGAAAAAACTGGTGTGAAACTTACCACTAGGGCAGGAAGTTGGTTACTTCTCTTGTTTTGATCTCTTTTATTACATGTCTTTGTTTTTCAGGCTTCTACACTTCAGTGTCCCCTTGACCTAGCAACAAACTCTCCTCCATGCTGAAGTTCTCACTAAAAACTTCAGAATATAAATTGGCATAAAGTATAGTAATTATGGCCTTCATGGAGTGATGTGTATGTTAAGAACTTGAAAGCATCCTACTATTCACATGTGTGGACTGTGCTAAAGTAGAAGAATCTATAAAACCAAAGGAAAACGAAAGTGACAAAACTAGAGGAGTTTTATTTTTATGGAGACAGATGAGCAAAGCAAGGTAGGTTGCAATGCCACTTCAGTTCTAAAGTCTATTTATTTTCTCTTAGTCTGACTGGAAGTGCCATCTATATAGCCCAACACTTTCAAGGGAAGGATGATGTTGAAAGCTTCCATGGCAAAATAATCAGAAAATCATCAGATTTTCAAAAATTGAGCTTTAGGATTCAGCCTCGGAGACTCATGATTCATGATTGTTTTCTTTGCCTTCTTTCTTACTTAGCAGTGCTGTATGTTACTTTAAATGTTTAGAAAATAATTAGATTGTAAATATGACCATTTAATTTCCTACAAGTTTTTCAAAAGCTTCTTCTTAGATTCATTCCTAGGGAAAATTCCTTAGAGAATTTTAAGAAACTTCAGTGAATACTTTTGGAATAAATGGAAAGAAAGCAAAAATTCTGTTTACTTTTATCATTGAGAAAAATGAAACTCAAAACAAGGGTAACCATCAAACCTCTTCTTTATTCCAATTTGGCATATTTGTAATAGCAACAATAAGCTCCATAATGTCTTCTGAGACATAAATAAAATGCGTATTTCTTACTCCTAAACACCAATGTAAAATGAGATTTCCAAGTCAATTTTTGGGGGGAAATGGTGTAACTTCAGTATAATGTATTTAGGATCTTAAGTGGAACATTTCTATTGAATGGCTTATATGTTATCTCCAGATAGCGCCTCACTACTAAGGCATAAGGAAGAAACTTGTGCTCAAGGAGGAGGGATACAATAAAAATAGAATTTTATTTCAACAAGTGGATCTGATCATTTGCAAAATGGTGATAACAATCCCTTCTATCCCTCACAGCATTGTTATGTTAGTAGTTAATTATAATGTTAATGGTACTAATAGTCATCATCTCAGTGTTCCCAAGAGGGTCCCAAGGAGGTTGTATTAACATCAAATCTTATATTTTCCAGTTTATTAGCTTACAAGGTGTAACTGCAGAGTCTCAGCTTGATATTCACCTTCCCCCACCAGCTGTCCTTAGGTGTGCCCTAGTGGGAATTATGTCTGCTATTCTTTTTATCTTTTTCCTTAAGGGGTGCTGCTGTGAGAACACAGATCTCCTACTTCTCTGAAAAGTACAGTGACATTCCCACTGCTGTGTTGTTCCCCCTTAGTTTCTTCAGGACACATCTACAATGTTTCTTCCTTCCAGAACTGGGAAAAGGTCTTTGTCTTCACATGGACTTTTACTTTTCCACCTGAGTTTGAAAGCACCATGCATGGTGTGTGCCTTTAAGTTTCACAATGTTCTTCATAAAAATGGTCTGAACTCAGCTTTTACTTACAGTCTGTCTCTGTGAGAATGAGCCCTTGTTTTGCTAAGCTAGCTTGGGGAATACATCCCATTCCATCCTCCATTTTTCATCTTTCTTCTTCCTTTGTTTCTTCCTCAGGTGTCTTTTCTCCTTTAGAAAACACACACACACACACACACACACACACACACACACACAGAGACAAGAGCAACAAACCCACTCTGCCCACCTCCCCCCAAAAAAAAGAAAAAGAAAAAAAAACTCCAAATATCATTAATTTATACAAATAGATGGGAGGGATGGGAGAGACAAGACTGGCAGCCCCACACCAGCAATCACTGACTCAGTCTAAACAAAGAGTAACATAATGGTACACAACAGAGCATCACTATTTGCATTTTATGACCAGGTCTTTAATAAGTATCTTGCAGCCGGTTTCAGAAAAGCACTTTCAAATAGTGAAATATGTCTTATAACGGGAAAAGCATTCCCTGGAAGTAGTGAGCTTCCATCAATAAAGGCATTTAAGTTGATATTATATGATCAACTTTAAGGCAGTTTCCAAAATGTGTTGTCCTCCTTGCTGGATTGGAAGAAACCTGGGGAAATGTATCACTTATTTAGGTTGTATTTTGCATAACACTAGAGTTTCTGAAGAATTTTCATATATACGAAGCTACTTTAATCCTTGCAAGCCCCCTGTGAAATAAAGCAAGGACTGTGCTTATTTAATAAATAAGGAAAGAGGCTCGGCATGATTCATAAATTTTCCTGGACTTTCAGGGACTGCAAGTAGCAGAATTGGAGTCTGATGACAGCCAATTATGGCCTTAAACCTTAAATATATTGCCCAGTGTAAAAGTTCAATGAATGCTCACTTTGTTGTCTGGAAAAGGCTGTTGAAAAAGCAAACCTAAGTGAGACTTTCGGATCGTCCATACCTACTCCAAAGTTTCAAGAAGTTTTGAATCACATAAAAGCAATCAGAAACCCATGTTGGTTTCATTCCTTTTCTTTCCCTCCGTCCCAGATGGACTAAAATATATAAAATCTATGGGATTTCATGTCATACCAACTGTAGAAGTTAGTGGCACAATAGATTGTTTCTTCAGGGAAGCAAACTTTCATGTTTATGTTTCCCCATTATGCTACATAATAGTGACTTAAATACACACACACACACACACACACACACACACGTGCACATACACAGAGATATAATTAAAGAAATAGATGGAGAGATGGATAGATAGGTGGATGGGTGGAGGTGACCAGGGACCCTAGAGTCTGTGACCTGAGGAACTAGGACCAATTCTTAAAGACTCATATTGCAACTGACCTTTTAAGAATCTCCTTAACTTTCTAGCTACCATTTGACAGAGAGAAAGACATTCTGCTACATTTTTTTTTCTCCTGGGTGGCCTCTAAGTGTTCACATTCACCAGTTCTTTTAACTTGTTTTTCACTCATGCCTAGCTTGCTGTTAATCTGCTGTATCTAAATAGTCATGGATCCTGCACCTGCTCTAAGATTAGCTGTTAAGTGAGGCTTCTTTCAGAGACTGCAAATTCAGGACTCCAGGACCCGCAGAATGGTTGTTTCATGATTTATAGCTGGAGGTGTGTACTTCTGTGTGCTATTGGTCAATGATGATAAAGTAGACATCAGTGCCTCTGTGGATTTTCTGTTGCCCTTTCAATAGCCACCATTTAGGCACATTTAATCAGGTATAAAGTGCTAGGGGTGGGAAAACCATTTCAGGTTGCCATTGCGCTGTGGAGCCAATTGTGGGCTTTTTCTTCATATTATCTAAATTATTAAAAATAGCATTTCACATTTACCTGCATAATTTTATGTCTGTGCTTTCCCTGCTTGAGCATATAACAGGATGATAGCTGCTCTGATCCCTAATTTTCCCTTTATTTTCAATTTTGACCATGGAAGCACGTTAAGCTCCAAGGAAGCATTCATTTTTACTATCAATAGGTATAGTTGCCCCCTTAACTGGTCATAATGTTTGCTAAATAGCATCAGGTCCTAGTAATCCAGGAGGCAATTCACATTCCCCTACTGAAATAGGGATAGGGAAGATCATGATGGAGGAGATATTGAATAGTTGAATACAATGCCTAAGTATGCTTACATGGGTTTACAGGTTAGTATTTTGTGGATACTGATGCTTATAAATCTCGTATATTTGGCCCATAGTTCTCAAAATACAGTCTCTATCACCAGCAGTGTCAGTATCACCTGTGAACTTGTTAGAAATGCAGATTTGTGTCCACTCCCATCCCCAATCTACTGAATCAGAAAATCTGGGGGCAGGACCAGCAAATCTGTGCTTTTGCACAGATGATTCTAATGCACACTAAAAATTGAGAACCACTGGTTTTAGGATGTTTACAAAAAAGGTTTAGTTCATTCAATGTTACTAACGATAAGGACTTATACTCTTTCAATTTTGTTACTGTTTTCTGGTTGGTTTGTGGTCTTCTCTAGCCTTTTTTCTTTCTGTCTTTTAAAAACAGTGGTGTGGACAAAATTGTCCCTTTTCTGAACAGCATTTAATCATACTGAACAATTTATTTATACCTTTTCTTAAGCGTATGTTAATCACATTAGAAATGCTATTGCTTTCTCATGCAAAAGGACAAAATAGGCAACATCCTTCCAGTGTGGGTGGTAAATGAAGGCTCTGATACAATAATTGAAATGAAATACGTGTGCAAACAGTTTTTAGTACTGAACTGTTAAAAGAAGGCCTACCTTTGCACAGAAAATATCTGTAAGAATTATTAATGTCACTTAACAGAGAGAGGAAGAATAGGAGATAATGTGGGGATAGGGTCATTTCAAAAAATACCATTTTAAATAAGAGAGGCTTATGTTTGATCATAGACAAAATGCTTTGTAAAGTACTAAGAGGAGCACATCTATGCCTTTCATAATACTCTAAGCCAGTGCTTTAAAATTTTATTGTTTTTGCTTGGAATTCCATCTCTCTGTGATAGTGTTGGGGTAGTGTACGATCAGCACATTGCCACATCAGTCCATGATTAATTAGCTGACATTTATTGAGTGCTTAATATTTTCCCCAAACTGTATCAAAATGGAAGAATATTGAAACTATCGTCTCTGCTTTCTAGCAAATTTGCAATCTAGTTGGATAGATGGGAGTAAAACTCAAGAAAACCTTGGGCTCAATAAGATAACATGATCACGAGTGAGGAGACTTGATGTAGACTGTGAATGCAGGGAAAGTGCACTTTGGGGAGTGGTCACTCCAGTGTTAAGTATGTCGGAAAGGAGGCTTCACGGGGCAGATGGCTCTCAAAGGATGCCTAGGATCAGCAGTGGACTGTTTGCAGAAATGGCCTAATTCTTCCCCTGCTTGTATCTCTGCTCTTTGGCAATGCAACTTTTCAGTTCCTTATGTGAAGAGGAAGTCTACTCCTCCACCCCTGGAATCTGAGCTGGCCTTGTAATGGTGGCAGTGTTGATGTGCTCATTCTGAGCCTAGACCTCAAGAGACCTTGGCCACTCTCTGGAAACACAACCAGCTACCATGAACAGACCCAGGCTAAGTCTGTGGGAGGAAAAGAGACCACATTTTTTATGAGATGAGGTGTCTCAGCTGAAGCCAAGGGAGACTAGAGAGTCTCCAGCAAATCCATCAGTGAGCTCAACAGAAGAACCCCCTGGCTGAGCCCAGTCCAAATTGCCAACTTGCAGAATCTTGGGCTAAATGAACAGACAGGTCACCATATTTTGAAGTGGCTTGTCATATAGTGTTAGATAACTGATACAAATCTGAAAGGTAGAGAGGAAGAAAGTGTTGTAGATTAGAGTTGTACCTCCAAAAAAGTAGAGTCATATGCAAGGCCAGGCCAAAGAAAGTGGAGAAACTAGCAGGACTGGATGTCTGAACCACTGTCAGTAAATCACTGGAAGCACCAGGCAGGGTTCAAGTGAACATATACTGGAGGCCAGACCTGTCCAACTATGCTGCTAAATGGTGATGTTCTCCTGAAGCACTCCATCAGGGTATGAGAAACAGGAATCTCCCCTTGCGGAGACACACAGGGAGCATGATGACTCTGTCCCTCCAAACTGCACTTTGAGAGAATGAAGCCTTGTTTTGTAGCCAACTATATTATGCCAAGAACAAAAAGATCTTTGTAGCTTATCATGTTATTTGTTATATAAAAAAATCTAAAGCTTCTATGACATGCTTTCAAGAAACTGCTAGAGGCAACGTGTAGAATCCCAGAGTAAAGGTGTTATGAAGTTAGAGTGCTTTAAAATTCTTCAGTTCTCACAACGTGGATCTATCGCCTATTGAACAACAACTTTAGCTGTTTTGAGGTCACTGAATGTATTTCTCACCATAAAAGAGCATAAGAGGAAATATTTACCTTGAAATGCAAAAAACGTGTTCTCTTTCTGTTGAATCATATTTGTTTGAAAAGAATATCCCCGGAGAGGATGAATTCTTGTTTTAGAAGTAGCTCTTTAAATTTGGCAGGACAGGTGGGGGGTAAGGGGACAGATTGGAATGGAGTTGGGGGAGCTTGGTATTCAGGTGGCACAATACCAGGTGGAGGTTAAATACCTACAACTCTTGTATTTAGGATCTTTTATTCCAGTAGCCATAGAAGCTTCTTTGATTTCATTATTTATTTTTTGCAAAACCCATTAGTTGACAAAGTGCCATAAACTTTATAGAAAATGGCCTAGCTGAGCAAGTATTTTATTCAAATTGTGCTCCTACCAGCAGTACCACACATGTCATAAAGTCATGGTGAAGCAGGCATTTCAATAAAAGAAAAGGCGAGGTCATGAAGGCCGAAGGATCAAGGGAGCATGGAGTAGAGGAGGTGTCATACCTGATGTGCACACTGTGTGTGCGCGTTGCAAGGAAAGACCGCGTTATAAAGTTGTTGTTTTAATCGCTGCCTGTCGCCTGCGAACATGTTGCTCCCTTTTAAGTGTCAAGCAAGCGGTCCATCCAAAACTTTTCTGCACCGAGGACCCGCAAGCCCGGGGTCCCACCTGCCCCTCTCTGCCTGCCTCCCACGGCGCCTGGGCATCCAGCGCCGGCTACAGGTCCCCGCTCACTGAAGCGTCACCTCTCACTCCCCAGTAAATCTCCGCAGCCCACTCGGACTGCAGCCTGTTTGCCGCCGGTCCTCCCATTGCAGCACTCGGGGCGACAGAGAGGGAGGAGGCGCGCGGGGACCGGGACGCCCAGGAGGACCCATTCGCGGACCCGGCTCCGCTCTGGCAGCAGCATGGGGAAGGGACGCGCGGGCCGAGTTGGCACCACAGGTAAACAGGCTGGCGAGGCGCAGGACGCTGTCGCCGCCGCGGCCACCCAGCGATTTCCAGGCACGCAACTCCGCCTCCAGGGCTCTCTCCCTCGCGCTCTCTCCCAGCCGCTCGCTCTCAGCCCCAGCAGCCGCCGCAGCATCACTTCACACAAAGGACTGTCACCCGCGGAGCAGCTCCTCCACCTCCACGTCCTCCTCCGGTGACAGCAGCCCCGACAGCAGGGCTCGGGCGCGGCGGCGGCGGCGGCGGCGCGGGGGGTGGGGGGACCTGTCACTCCCTGCAACCGAGGCGGTGGCAGCGGCTTTTTTGCCTTTTCTATTTTGCTTTTTTTTTTTTTTTTTCCCCTTATACCTCTTCGCCTTTCTGTGGTTCCATCCACTTCTGACCCCCTCCTCCTCCCATAAACAACTCTCCTACCCCCGCACCCCCCAATAAATAAATAAAAGGAGGAGGGCAAGGGGGGAGGAGGAGGAGTGGTGCTGCCGGGGGAAGGAAAAGGGAGGCAGCGCTAGAGATCCGGGGAGAGTCCGAACCGACAGCCAGGAGCCCGCACGCACCTCGCACCATGAGATGGCGACGCGCCCCGCGCCGCTCCGGGCGTCCCGGCCACCGGGCCCAGCGCCCCGGCCCCGCTGCCCGCTCGCCGCCGCCGCCGCCGCCGCTGCTGCCGCTGCTGCTGCTGCTGCTGGGGACCGCGGCCCTGGCGCCGGGGGCGGTGGCCGGCGACGAGGCGGCTCCCGCGGGGGCCTCAGTGTGCTACTCGTCCCCGCCCAGCGTGGGCTCGGTGCAGGAGCTGGCTCAGCGCGCCGCGGTGGTGATCGAGGGAAAGGTGCACCCGCCGCGGCGGCAGCAGGGGGCACTCGACAGGAAGGCGGCGGCGGCGGCGGGCGAGGCAGGGGCGTGGGGCGGCGATCGCGAGCAGCCAGCTGCGGGCCCACGGGCGCTGGGGCCGCCCGCCGAGGAGCCGCTGCCCGCCGCCAACGGGACCGTGCCCTCCTGGCCCACCGCCCCGGTGCCCAGCGCCAGCGAGCCCGGGGAGGAGGCGCCCTATCTGGTGAAGGTGCACCAGGTGTGGGCGGTGAAAGCTGGGGGCTTGAAGAAGGACTCGCTGCTCACCGTGCGCCTGGGGACCTGGGGCCACCCCGCCTTCCCCTCCTGCGGGAGGCTCAAGGAGGACAGCAGGTACATCTTCTTCATGGAGCCCGACGCCAACAGCACCAGCCGCGCGCCGGTAGCCTTCCGAGCCTCTTTCCCCCCTCTCGAGACGGGCCGGAACCTCAAGAAGGAGGTCAGCCGGGTGCTGTGCAAGCGGTGCGGTAAGTTCCTCGCCCCTGGGGGCGCAAACCCGCGGCGAGGAGGGCGCATCTGGGGCGCGTGGGGACCGGGGCTCGACGGCCGCCGGAGCAGAGCAGACGCGCTCCGGGTCCCAGGAGTTGTTGATTTCGGGGTGGTGGGCTCTCAGCGATCCTCTAAGAGGGAGGTTTCGCCGCCTTCTCCCGCTTCCCTAGTCTTAGGCTTTGCCATTGGGGAAAGCCCAAGTTTGGTCCTCGGTTGGGGACGGCTGAAACTTTTTAATCCTTTGAGGTTTGGCTCACCAAGTAGATCTGAAATGTGCCGGCTGCTTTCTTGCATGTAGGTGATTTGAATTTGGCTTTGGTTAGGAGCTGCTGATTCTGGGCCTCCTTTGAAGGTGGAAGGGTGAGTCCCGCAGGATTTTAACGCCTTCCCTTGACTTGGAGTCCAGGATGTGGAGATGGTTACGGGTTTGCTTCTGTGTCTGTGAAGTCTCTACAAGGAAGGGTTAGTGCACTGACATTCCCTGGCAGTTGTGGCAGAGTTTTTTTTGGCAAACTCAATGACCAACAGATAAGTACAGTCTGTACCTTGTGAATATGTGCAATATGTGAGAAGTATAACATTGTTATTGGTGTTTTTTTGGCCAAATCATCTCAAGAAATTTTGTTTTCACAATGTTTTGGCTTGGAGAACGATTTTGCACGTCAGTGAATCAGAACAGATGAATGAAATTATGGAGTATCACAGGTGGGCCCTGAAGAAGAATTTTGGAAGTTTAGCAATTGATTTGACACACCTTTTCCCATTTACCACTGAAAAGCATTCTTCCCGGCTCTGCTTCAGATGATCAGGTTTGAGAAATTAGCTGATTATCTCATTACGTTGCTGAGGTAGCATTATGTTTATGCCATTCATAAACGAATTTCTATGATGTAAATATCTGTGTAATTTCCTGATTACCATATAATCACTAATACATAGCAGGGTTTCTTCTCAAACCATAAATTAACACGATTACACGTCACAAATTCCAACATGCATAATAGCTTTTCTCCTTGGTCTTTATGTATCCGTCTAATAGCTGTTTGGGTTAACTGAATTTTTATAAAACTCAGCACCACGCCATCCTCAGTATGCCTGTGATGCCGAGTATGTCAGTTCTTTTAAATTTGTGTCTGGTGGGGGCCAATTATTTAACTATTTGGTTGGCATTTGTGGTGCTTATGTCCTGCAGCTAATTGATACCTGATGATTTGGTGTTAATGACACCCACCGTTCCCTTATCTGAACAATCTATTTTGTATGCCAGAGACCTGTTAAGATTGCACCACTCAGTGGACAGAAGCTGTTCAGAGCGGTGCTGAAGAAAGCTAAGTGGCATTGGGATTCCCCGAGACCCACTGATAGATGTCACTCTAAAGCATGGGAAAAGCTTTGCTGGGAGTTGTCTTATTAGGGAACAGGAAAGCTCAACGTCATTATACTGCAGCAGATGTGATTCTGTTACAGAATCTGACAAAACGTTTTAAGCAATACCACTGTTGGGTTTCTACATGTTTTATTGTATATAATTCAGGAAGGATTTTTGCCTTTATTCCAAGCCATATGAGTTTTGAATCATTAACTCTGCAAAGTGGGAAGTTAACATAAGGGGCATTGTAGTTAGCTGTGATGCTAGGATTGGGGATGCATTGCTAGATTATCAATGGTGTTATGCCCTTTAACTAGAAATAAATGTAAGACTTGAGAGGTAAAGTTCTTATAAGCATCCAGAGAATGTTTGGAAATGGAAAACCTATGTTGTTTGGAGGAATAATATTCTAATTTTGTGCTTCTAAGGGGAAAAAACTTCATGGAAGTTACTTAGTTTTGTCCTTCAGTTTGCCAGTCGAAAGAAGTAGAATACATAGTTGTAAGTTGTGGTATGTTTTTAAAAAGTGGGTTTTTAATGAGCTGGAAATCACTTTGCATGTAATCGAGTATATTAAGAAATCACACAGTTACTGCTCTGGGTGTCTATAGTTATTGTGTGTGTTTGGCAATTTTAGTGTTATATGATTTAAAGTAGGATATTGCTTGTAACCTCAACTAATAGATTTAGCTAAGTTTTAACTGAAATCATGCTAAAAGTTTCTCCTTGCATTTTTACAAACAGTATTTCTTCTAATATAGGAGGTTGAAAGTAAATAGTATCAGCTATTTTGCTTGATGTAAATTCAGTAAATATGTTATTGGAATATTGAGTGTAAAAGCGTGTGTGTGTGTGTGTGTGTGTGAGAGAGAGAGAGAGAGAGAGAGAGAAAGAAGGACAGAAGGAAGGAGAGAAGGAGAATGAGGGCTGATTTGTCTTGGTTGAGCTGCTTCTGGTCAGAAGATTTCAGGAAGAGTGATGGAGCAGAAGGTCCTTACCTAACATGAAGCTGCCCTGGGGGCGTGATGGTTGTGTGCAGGCTGGAGCCATAATGCTAGGCTGGAGAAAGAATAGAGCAAAGTCATTTTGTGATATCATACCCAGGGGAACAGTTTCCAGCTCTCCTTCTCTCAGCTGCAGGGTTGTTGCCTACAAGTTGTTTGCTAGTGCAGAAACTACACATGCAACAGATTAGCTTTAGGGTTGAGCTAATAAAAATCTCTCCACTAGAAATTCCTTTTTCTCTTTCCCCCCTTGTCTAATATAAACTCCCGAATAATGTCAATAAAACAAGAAGCTCTTTGAAAAAGGGACCTTTGGAATCAGAAACTATTAGTGTATTTTAGAAGACAACATGGAAATTCATAGCTTGTTTGCTTTATAGTTGAAGTTTGTATAAATACACTTCCTTTACAGTTACTTAAATTTTTTGTTGTCTTCACTTTTTCTGTTGCTCACTGAATGACCTAAGAAATATTCCTGGGTTTTATGTTCATTGGAATGCAAGATAATTTGCTGTTCAATTAAATCTCTATTATTCAAACAAGTCATTGTTTGATATGCTACACTTTTAGCTTCCAAAGCTTTGTGGATATACGAGGCAGAAGCTGATTTCTAAAAAGGAGTACAAATGTTGAGGTTGAATGACATCTACAATTGGGTCATGCCAGATTTGTACATCAATTCTTATGTTACAAGACAATCGATATTTTATATCATATAATGGTGGAATGAAGAGGTATGCATGTATAGATAACGTAAATATCTTTATCAAATATTTATGATACATAGCACTTACTCTTTTTAATATCTTCAATCACTGTTTAATGAAGTGTGCTGACCTTATGGTGTTTTGAAAATGAAAAAAAGTTGCAGAGATTTTCCAGTCAGTATTGAAGAAAACTATTCTTAACAAAAGCTATATTAAGGAAATAGAAATAGTAGCAGATAGAGCCTGACTGCTTGTATGTTGTAAATACAAATGTAAATTTAATTTTCCAAGTGTTTGTGACTGTTCTTTTTAAACCTTGTAAATCTTGCTGTCAAACATCTATACTGGATTTAAAATAGTTCCTTCTATTGAGTAGAGAAACTGTATATGTATTTATTTATATTTATGTTAAAAATGAAAACAACATATGTCATTTGGGAAAAGAACTCCTTAGAATAAAAATATTTTAAAAAGTGAATATAAATATCTGAGTTAGAATATTTCACTAGCATTGGGGATAGTTCTCATCATTTGTGGGGTATCTATAAATCCTCTGAATCTAGGGAAAGTCTTACCATATGTTCTGATGTATTAAGTACGACTAGGAGATTTAGACAGCAGAGAATTAAAAGAGTGAGCTGTACTTCCTCTGGCCTGTATATTTATAGCAAATGAGCGCAAAAGACGTGATTGGGAGGGTTATTACCCTTGTCAAATATAATCTATTCATTGTTCAGGAAATCTCCTTTGCTTTGATACCTATTTTTTTCCTGTTTTTCTTAATTATAAACATAATGTATTTTAAAACGCTCTTGTACATTTCAATGACAATTTATGAACTGCTTAGATATTCAAAGATCTCTAAGTCCTCATAGCAATTCTTAGCCTTTATTTGTTTTTAATATGCTTGAATGATCTGAAATGGTAATCTCTTTTGATAGCTCTTAATGAATTGAGTATTTTGATTAGTTTTATATACATAAATGATAGTGAAAACAAAAAGTATACAATTAGGGTTCTTACTGATTCAAGCAATTTGCTACCACCCCAAAATAGTGTAACATGGCTTAATGAAAGTCTTCATAAGAAAATAAAAACTGATTTGTAATGTTTTTCTAAATCACAGAAATGGGCATTGTGGACAGTTTTTAACCCATAGATGAATGCTCTAAATTTGTGCATGCATATTTATTGTTACTCTGCTTTTATGTTATGATAACATGTAAGTTAAAATTACTGTTAATGAAAGAATATGTGACTTGGGATGTTTACCCCTATCCTCTCCAGAATATCAGTCACTTTATAATACTTGAACAGCTGCTTAGTGACACATTCTGTTTCAGTCTAATGTTGAATTATTTGTGAATTTACAGAATCTACAAATCCACAAATAATTGTATGAATAAGAAAAAACTTTGTCTTTTTAAGTTGAGGGATTGTCCTAGTTGAGAGAGTTGTGCTTTCATATTGCCTGAGTTGTTGAATACTGTAGCGCACTTGAAGTAAATCTGCTTCTGAAGCCTTGCCCCCGGATTTTCATCCCTAAATGATTCATACAGGTTGAAGCAGATAAAATACAAGACATTTTGATAAGCTGAAGTCTAAAAATAGATGGACGTATCTCTTCTTGGCATAGATCCAATTATTAGGAAACAGCTGTCCCTAATATAGACTTGCCATCCAGGCATCCTAGAGAGAAAGATGTGTATGTGGTAATTTACATTAATTTTTGGTCTTCTTCAGGAGAACCAGGATGTTTTTCCCTATGGAAAATAGCTTCTTAGAAAGTTCTTTCCTGGCTCTTCATTCATCTCATTTAGACCAGTAAAATTTGTACATTGTTTTTCATTGTAACTAAAAAACCAAGAAGAAGAAATTTTACCCACAGTCTGGATGGACCGTGGGAGACTGTCCTTCTACTTCCTAACCCAGACTTCCTGTGCTTTTTCTCTTCATCTCTATTTCTCCTGTGAAGATACTATGGGGGAAGCCTTAGGTAAATGATGGGGCCCAGGAGAGGATTTTAGTGTATGGATTGCTAGTCCTTATCACATGGACTAGCCTTCTTTTAAAACCTTGGAATTCCACTGTCCGGGGCCAAGTAATGTTGGAAAATAAAGGTTTTCGATCACGAGACTGTGAATGCAAATGTTCTTTCGGTTTCTGATGGGCTGTTTGTCCATCCCATGAGGATGTGAATGGCAACTTCCATTGCATCTCTGTTCAGAGGTTTTCTCTCCAAAGCCCAGGGCTCTGTCTTTGGACATCTGCCCTGGCTTGCTGGGAACAAGAAAACAGCTCCGAGTGGTGCATGAATCTGGAGCTGGTAGCCATATTTAGAAGGTAACAATGGGCCAAGAGAATCTAGAGGACAGAATTGTTTCCTCTCCTTTTGCTCTGCCATGCTAGAATATGTGAGCTGAATCAAGCCCAGTGCTAGGGAACATGCCTGATGAGGGCACTAGAGTCTTGGTAGTGGGTACACCCAGAAGCCCAGGGGATAGGCAAGGGATAAGAGATGGTGAAGTACTGTCAGCTTTGCTAAATTTGGAAAATCCATAGCAGTAATACTGTCATCCCAAATGGTTGTCTTTTATCTGGGGATTACCAGTAAGGCAAAGAGGTAGCTAAAAAATTGAGGGCATTCTAAAACCACATCGTTGTAGCTACTACTCATGGAGTTGGTATCTTTTTTTCTGCCTCTTTGATAGACACATGAAGTTTGATTTTTATGTGTAGATTAAATTCCTGTTAAATAATTAATGAATAAATGACTGAAGCACCCCAGCTGGTTGGATAGTGGAAATCACTGTTCTAGCCTAAATTTAGAAAGATAAAAACATACTTTTGAGATTTTTCTCTTATGGTCTCTGATTTGGTGAGTTAGATACCAGGACACTGTTTCCTCCTCTTCCCATCCAGAGCCTTACTGTAATCTGGATCGACCTTCGGGGCTTCAGAGAAAGGTCATTTAATTTCCCAAAACTTTTTCCTCACTTATTTTTAGAACAGTATTTGTTCTGTGTAGCTTATAGCCCAGGAGGAAAAAAAAAATCCGGTGTCATAAATACTTAAAAGTACAGAAGTGTTTTGCAACAGTCTGTGAACGCTTACCACTGTTTTCAGCAGGACCATTTGTAAATCATCCCAACTTATTTTGGGTGCCATAACTCAGTATTCAGAAATTTTATGTTCTCCCTGGATCTCTCCTCACAGGTGTTTAACCATCTCAGTACTATAAATGATACTTTATGTTGAAATGCATTCTCATAACCAGGATGGAAAAACACAGCTAATCTCCCTAAGAAGTAATACAAAGAGATTTTAGATGAGTTCCTCTTCATTTATTTTTCTTGTTTCTAATATCATAATGGCTCTTGGTTAGCCTGCAGGTGGGGTGGCACATGCCCATCTGGGCTCTGATGAATAATGAGGTCCTTTGCCTTCATTTCCTCGGTCGGCCCTGGAGGCACTGTGGGAAACGATGTGTTATCAGTGAAGCAGCAGATATGGTGGCAGCCTTTTCCTCCACTGCAGGGAGCATCCCGGCTGTACCTCTGTACGGAGCAGGGGAGCTGTCTACTGAGAGGGAAATGGATATGCTGTGTTTGCTTCACATAGAATTTCTCGTTAGCCTTGGGAACTGGTTCTGGCAGTTGGGGCCCCTTGGTGATTACCAGGTTGGAGAGGTTCTGCTCAGAGCAGGTGTGCTCATTGTCCTGTAATCAGCACAAAGGGTCACAGCATTGAGATTACCTAGGCACACTGCTGCTTCGCAAGCCCAGACACCTCCGGATGATCCTGTCCTCTGCTGTCTTCATTCCCATCCATAGAGATGGGTGGCATCTTGTCCTCAGGAACCCCAGCCGCTTTCTTTTCGTTGCAGCAGAAATTTTATAAAATATCCTAGCATTTTGGAATATAGTTTTATTCCGATGAGCAGTTTAGAAAAATTTCTAGTAACATAAAATTTACCATTTTCACCATTTTTAGGTGTGTAGTTCCGTGGCATCAAGTATTCGCATTGTTGTACAACCCTCACTGAAATCTGTCTCCAGATTTTTTCATCTTCCCAAAATGAAATTCTGTACTCATGAAACACTGACTCCCCATTCTCCTTCCTCCTTTCCCCAACTGCCATTCTACTTTCTGTCTTTACAAAGTTGACTACCTTAAGTACCTTTTGTAAAGCGTAGAGTTCAGTAATATTAAATACATTCATAATGTACAACCATTACCACCATTCATTGCCCTACTTTTTACCTTGTAAAACCGAGATTTGATACCCATTAAACCACAACTTCTCATTTTCTCTTCCCCTAGCAGCTGACAAACACTATTCTACTGTTTGCCTCTATGATTTTTACTAAGTACATCATGTTAGTGGAATCATACGGTATTTGTCTATTTGTGACTGGCTTATTTCACTTACTATAATGTCCTCAAGGTTCATCGTGTTGTAGTGTATATCAGAATTTCTGTCTTTTGAAAGGCTTACTAGTATTCCATTGTATGTAAATACCACATTTTTGTTTATCCATTCATCCATCAGTAGACACTTGGTTTACTTTCGCATTGTGGCTATTGTAAACAATGCTGCTATGAAATGTCATCTCAATTCCCTGCATTCAGTTTTTTGGGCATATATGCAGAAGCTGAATTGCTGAATCATATAGTAATTTTTTTTTTTTTTTTTTTTTTGAGATGGAGTCTCACTGTGTTGCACAGGCTGGAGTGCAGTGGCACGATCTTGACTTACTGCAACCTCCACCTCCCAGGTTCAAGCAGTTCTCCTGCCTCAGGCTCCTAAGTAGCTGGGATTACAGGCGCGTGCCACCATGCCCAACTAATTTTTTATTTTTAGTAGAAACAGTTCACTACATTGGCCAGGCTGGTCTTGAACTCCTGACCTGAAGTGATCTTCCCGCCTGGGCCTCTCAAAATGCTGGTATTTCAGGAGTGAGCCACTGCCCCCGGCCTCATATGGTAATTTTAGGTTTGCTTTTTGGAGGAACTATCACACTGTTTTCCCCAGCAGCTGTACCATTTTACATTCCCGTCAGCAGTGCACAAGGGTTCCAGTTTCTCTACATCCTCGCACACACATGTTCTTTTCTGCTGTTTTGATACTAGCCTTCCTAATGCATGTGGAGTAGTGGTGAGCAGTTTTTGTATTATTGTTGTGTTCTATACAAAGTTAGTGTCTCTAATTACACTGTCATTAATAAGAAGCAAAAGTTATCAGAAAAGAGAGGTCTTCATCTATTCAACTCTTAGTTTAAATAGCATGTAAGAACCTGAATCCGAAGCCACAAAATAAGGAAATTACAATAGATAACAGCTTAATAAAAACAACGATTTTAAAAGGGAGCTTAGAAATAAAAAAAAAACGAATAAGCTTAGATTTAAAGAATAAGCTTAGAAATTAAAACAATGAAAGATGTAAAGAATAAGCTTAGAAAACAGACTTAGAGAAAACAGGCTTCCAAGGTCATCATAAGAATATTATTATATTTTTATTTATATTGCTATCAGTGCAGTCCAGAAAGGAACCTTGTCATACTTAGTTTCAGAATCTTTTAATTGATTTCATGTATTCATTAATTGCCCCCACCTCAGCAATTTCCCTGTCTATATTCCTGTCCATTGCTCCAATCCCCTTCTAAACAGTACTGTACCAGAGGCTGGGTCATTCCGAAATACTGCTTTTTTTTTTTTTTTTTCCTTGAGACAGGGTCTTATTCTGTCATCCAGGCAGGAGTGCAGTGGCACGATCTTGGCTCACTGCAACCTCAGCCTCGTGGGCTCAAGCAGTCCCAAGAAGTCCCCCCCACTTCAGCTTCCTGAGTAGCTGGTATCACAGGCCCATGCCAACATGCCTGGCTAATTTTTGTAGTTTTTATAGAGATGGGGTTTCACCATGTTGCCTATGCTGGTCTCAGATTCCTGAGCTCAAGTGATCCCCCACCTCAGTTTTCCAAAGTGCTGGAATTACAGGTATGAACCACTTTATTTGGCCTGAAATACTACTTTTCTTAGCCCTTGTTCCCTATTCAAAAAGTTTCAATGGATACATCATAGTTAACATTCAATGTCCTCAACATTCAATGTCCTCCTTAGTCTCAATAGAGCTTTGTCTTTCTCACCTTCCAATATGGACACTTTATCCAGTCTGCTCCATAAACAGACCAGGCATTTTCCTAACCTTCCTGTTTCACATATGCCATTTCCTCTGCCTCGATCTCCTTCCACCCTCACTTCTACCAACGGAATTTCTGTCCTTCCTTCTTGGGACAGCTCAAATCCCACTGCTTCCATAATGAAACTAGTAATGATTCGTACCAGAAAAACGCACTCTAGAATTTGAACACAGAGCTCCTTTTTCCTGTGTACTTTACACAGGTGCTGTTACAATTTTTCCTTCTGTCATTTTGTGTTTGTTACAATGTATGTATTTCAAAATTTTTCTCTGTTCTTGTGTGTCTTGCCTCCCAGGCAGCCAACATTGTTCTTGCATTCGGACACTTGCAGGGTCTTCAGCTTACTTGCCAGTGAAAAGTATACTGGCTTCAGCGTCAGGAGGATCCCGTCCACTTTTAGCTTTGTAGTTAGTTTCTGTGTGATTGGGGGTCACTGACTTTATTTACCCATTTGGGTCTCAGTTTCCTAATATACAAAATGAGAAGGTAAAATGCCTTTCAAAGTCCGTTTAGATTTTATTTGTTCCTCAGAAATGACCCAAACATACAAACCTCCTTTCCCTGGAGCTTTTCTCTTCCTCTCCTCTTATTTGTGTTGTTCTCAGGAGAGTAAATTTGGGAAAACAAGTGTGAAACTCTTAGACACTCTAAGAGAGGAGAAAGAGAGCTTAATGAGAGGGAATCTTCGAGGGAAGGTGTCTCCTTCTTCCTCCAAATCTTATCTCCATTGCCTTTTTGTGTCATTTTGAAAAATATGAACAGTTATTTGTATTCACTGGCATCGTCTTTTCAAAAAGCAAATACCATTGCCTCTGCAAGCCTGTCTTTGAAATGATAAAGTATGATTAATCTACAACTGTATACTTTAAAATGAGAAAGTTCAGTCATTTGTGGTGCTAAAATGAAAAATAAAGATTTGAACTGTTTTACTATTTACTATGGATGTATCTTTACAATATAGATGGGGCATTGTTTTAGGTTCTAATAATTGGCACTATTGCTGAAATAGATGAGGCTGACACAGAGAGTGTAGAGAGCTTGGTTTTCAGGAGGATGGCACCAGTTCTCAGGGAGAGGCTTCTTGCTGAGATGCCAGGGTCGGGTTCTTTCTCAAATTACGATTTTTAAGAAAAGGATGCATTTAAGCCATTTTACATGTAAAATGAGCAATGTTGAAACAGTTGTCAAAGGGGAATAATTTGATCTGACTTTTAAAATTTCTGCATGAAGAGGTATTGGCAGCTCTATGGTATTGGGGCAGGTTGAGCAGGGCTTAGCTGGGCTAGGTCCATTTTTTTTCCTTCAGTTTGATGTCTCTGACTCCTGGTGGATTCACCTACTGCAGAAGAGTCAATGCTGCTTCTAAAGTATGGTTCCTCAATCTATATCTCTAGCCCAGACTTTTCTTTTTGGCTCTTGATCTGTACATCTAACTACTTACTTGATAACCTATGTCCTGCAAACACTTCATGTGAAACATTTTAACCAGTGCCTCATCTCCACTGCCAGTCCCTCTGCACATTTGTATCCTAATAATGACCCTGCCTCGCTGCTAGTGTGATCACCACAGTTATTCCCAGGGACTTCCTTGGTCCACAATTATTTTATGCCAGAGTAGTAGATGCCAAGATAAATTCAGTTAAACCCTAAACATATGGCAGCATTAATTTTTTTTAGTTACCCCAAACCAGAAACCTCTCCTGCCCCATATCAGATTAGTGACCAGATCCCATTTGTTCTACCTCCTTAACAAATCTCAGATTTGTCCCTTCTTCCCTCACTCCAACTTTGCTGTAATAGATTTGAACTGCAAGTGTAACAGCCTCTTTATGCATGGATTCTCTTCCTCTTAAATCCACTTTCTGCACTGTTACTAGAGTGGTCTTTCTAAAGCAGAAAAGATGGTACTATGCTTTCATCTAAAGCTTTTCGGTTGACATCAGGATAAAACTCAGACCCCTTTGAATGGCATGTAAAGCCTTTTAGTTTTGTCCGGAGTGTTCTTATCTAGTTCATTCTCCTGTCTGGAACCTTGTGCTACACTGATGGCATCCTCTACATGGGCCAGGCAGCGTTAGGGCTATATGGATTTGCACATATTGTTCTCTTTTCCGAGAATGGTCTGCTTCTCTGTCTACCTGTTGTACCATCACTACCTATAATTTCAGATTAACTGTCCTTTCATGGTTAAATAACACTTTATAGCCCTATCATGGATTGTGCTATAGTCTTTACAAATCTTGTTGTAGGATAAAACATGATAACTTAGAGATATGTTTATAGGACATTGTCAAGTGAAAAAAATGTTACATATTTGTAATTGGCTTTTCCCTCCCTTCCTCCCTCCCTCCCTTCCTTTCTTCCTCTTTCTTTGTCTCTTTTCTCTCTTTTTTCTTTCTCTTTTCTCTCTTTCTTTCCTTTTTTCCCTGTCTTCCTTCCTCCCTTCTCTTGCTCTGCTCTGCTCTCCTTTCCTCTCCTCTCCTTTCTCCCTCCCCCTTTCCCCTCTCCCTTTCCCCTCCCCCTCTCC
>NW_016107320.1:6779369-6835886 GCF_001604975.1 Cebus imitator
CTTCCCCTTTCTACCTCCCCCTCCCCTTTCTACCTCTCCCCTCCTCTCACCCTCCCCTCCCCTCTCCTTTTCTTTTTCTTTTCTTACTATCAATCTTTCAATAAAAATAAAAGCCTAGAACTCTATATATGTAAATGTTAACAGTGTTTATCTCTGGGTATTGGGATTATTGATCATTAGAATTATCTTCATTTTGCATTTTCTAAAGTTTTTATAATGAATGCACATTACTTCTTAAGAAGGAAAATAGTAAATGCTATTTTTAACAGAAAATACTGACTTGTGGCAAGTACTATATCTTACTTACCTTTGTCTTTTTAGAACATTGCCTTCCTCATGGAGGATGTATTAGTTAGGGTAGGCTAACTGCTGTAACAAATGATACCCTTAATATATAACAAATAAAATGCAATAATTTATTTCTACCTAGTGAATGGACAGAACACAAGATGTTCTGGTCCTGACTTTCCCCTGAATAGAACCTGCACTAACACCTGAGGCATAGACAAACCTAACCTCCAGACCAAATTGGTTGAAATAGGCAGGGTTCCAATTTGTGATGGTCATTTATTTTTAATGGCTTTTCTATTTCCTGAAATGTAGACAAATTTGTCTTTTGCTGCCTCATTGCGGTGGAAAAGCCCCATACCTATATGCAGAGCAGATGATAAAAGGCATCAATGTGTGTTGTAGATAAATAGTGTATTAACTATGTGTAATTCCTTAGGTTCAACTTAGCATTTTATGGGTAAGTTTTGTAATAAATCTTTAGTTTAATACTCACTATGTCTGGTTATGTTTGGTACCACTGAAAATGCACAGGGTCACGCCACATTCACCCTTTCCCTCCTTGGCATGCCAGGGTGCCTTCTAGAGCTCTGTTTTACAAATCATTTTGATATAGAGACTGTGGAGAAATATTCTCAGGCTTTATCACTGCTGACTTAATTGAGTTTCATGATGCACATTTTTTTTCTTAGTAGGATAAATTAAAAATGGCTGATAAAGCTGCCTGTAAAAGCAAAATTGTTAGGTTAAACCTACCTAGTGTATTAAATGTATTGATGAGTAATTTGGCCACCATTTTTAATCACTTTTATTAACTCTCATGTAGTTTTATTTCCAGTAACTTGCTAAATAACTGTCATTATGGACTCAGTCACATTTCTCTTTAAAATACTATTGAAAAGTCCATGAAAATGATTAACATGCCAATATCATCCACCTGCTTTCTGTTAGCAAGAATTGTTGGTGATTTTATAATTAGCTGGGTTTATGGTTGTGCTTTCTTTGTGCTACCCAGGAGGAAAGGGAACCAGTTCATCCCGGGTGAATAGAGATAATGATTGGGTTTGACTCATCTAAAAGGAGTAGTCTTTTGTGCATCTGTACCATGTATGTTATTGTTATGCTCTCTTTAAGGCAGTTTATTAAGTATTGAGAAAACAGGATACTTGAGAATTACGTGTAAAGTATAAAGAATCATGACACATGTATTGTGCCTTTCAGTCTAATCTTTGCCATTGGCCATTTGGCTTTGTAAGGATCTTGAGAACAAGGTGACTAAAGAACAGTTTAATGCATTGTCTTGCTCGCAGGTCAATACGGGATATAGCTCTTCATTAAAATAGATTAGAAATTTGTTATTACTTTACTCCTCCTTGGCTAGATATGGTGACTCATGCCTATAATTCCAGTGCCTTAGGAGGCTGAAGCAGGAGAATGACCTGAGGCCAGGAGTTTGAGACCAGCTTGGGCGACATAGTGAGACCCTGCCTGTACCAANAAAAAAAAAAAAAAAAAAAAAATTAGCCAGGCTTTGGTGGTGTGTTCTTTCAGTCCTAGCTACTCTGGAAGCTGAGGCAGGAGGATCCCGTGAGCCCAGGAATCTGAGGTTACAGTGAGCTATGATTGCACCACCGCATTGCAGCCTGGGTAACAGAATAAAATCTGTCTTTAAAAATAAAAATATAAAAAAGACCATATCCAATCCATTTGTAAGGCCTCCAAATCCTATTCCTTTCCATTCAGATGTAGGCATTCCCACCCTAAGGGAGAAGTCATTATAGGTGCCATTCTTAGTATGTTGCCTAAATGAATTATAAGAATCATGAGATCGATAAACTAATGTAGGTAGCTAATAGAAAAAGAGAAGCAGGAAGCCTACTTTTTTCATTTACTTATTCAAGAAATGTTTATCAGGCATCTATTATTTGATAGGCTTTGTTCTGGTTTCTGGCATGATAATGATGAAGAAATTAGACATGTCCCGTTCTGAGCTAAGAAGACAGAATTGTGCTAAGCCTCGTAAGGGAAAAGTACAAGGTCCTAGCCAGGTGAACATATAACAGAAGAATCAATCATAGTCTGAAAGATACAAGAAGGTCTTCTTGAGAAAGAAGCATTTCTGATAGAGTGGCGAGGAGGAGGGGAAAGGAGAGAAAAGATTTGTATTCCCAATCTTGGGGCAGTGGGGTGAGGAATAGCAGAAAAGACAGTCAGCACAAAGGAAGCAAGAGTGGGGTCTGAGAGGTAAGGAAAAACCAGCCATTCTAGATTTTTCAGGATTCTGGGCTTTGTCCTAAAAACATGGGAATCCGCTGAAGGATTTTTAAGAATGGGAGTTATATGATTTTCATTTTAAAAACAACACAACTGGTGGTTGTATGGAGAATGGACTGAAAGGGAATAAGAGTGCATGCAGGGAGCTGAGGTAGGGCTCCGACTGAGACTGGATATGCACCGGGACTAGAGTGGGAGCCACAGAGGTGAAGAGAAGTGAAAGACTTGAGATGATTTTTGGAAGCTTCTTTTAGCCTAGGCTGTGATGGGCAATGCCTGCAGAGGGTGATATAGAAGATGGCCCCCAGTGTTCTGGTTTGAGCAAATTGTATGCACAGTAGGTAATACGATGGCGAATACTGCAGGAGAAGAAGGCTTTGTTCGGTGGATTGTTGACATATCCACTTGGAAATATCAAGTAAATATGTGAATGTTTGGAGCTGGAGGTCAGAAGAAAATTCCAGGTTGACTTTTTGAGTTTGGTGGTTTTGGACAAGGATGTGACATTTCTATCTCCTTGAAATCGCTAAGATTGCTTAGGGAAGGTGGGAGAGTGTAAGGAAAAGTGAAGAGAGAAGGAAGCGTAAGGAACAGGCACCTTTAAAGGTGAAGCAGAAGAGGGGCAGAGTGATGGGAAAGAAGGAATTAGAAGAATGAGAGGAAGACCCAAAAAGGATTCAGGAGCGAAGAAATGGCTGCTGCATCTGAGTCCCTCAAACATTTTGATGGAAGAGGAGGAAGTGAGAGCCCAAACCAGGGCTTTCTGAGTGCTGTTGCCACACATTTTAAATGTAAAAGTGCACATTGCAGTTAGGACCCGTGAGGAGTTAGAAGGCAGTTCTGGGCAATGCCAGAGGTGGAGCCCAGAACTGGAGCAGACTGAAACACTATTCACCAACTTCCAGGTTGTTAAGATTGGGTTTTGGTAATATTTTTATTTATCTGGACATAAGTAGCTCAGAGATGTTTTAAGTACTCTTCGGCTTTTTTTTTCCCCTTTGGCTGTGGGGATAAGACTGGGAAGAATGACTGACTTGAGAGATCTAATGGATAGTTTGTATAAAGATAGGATTTTTTAAAAAAAAATCATCAAAATTGATTAAGTGTTACTAAAGTGTGCTGAAGGTCACTCTTTTATGTGTTTTTCCCCTGAGCTAAGAATTCTTTCCTATGTACTACATAAGCCCCTTCAGTGACAAATTATTGTTCAAATTTTTCTTGGCACCCTGACTTGAGAATTAACTACTATTCATAGTTGGTACCCAGGTCTTATGAGAACACAATGCATTGTCACATAAATACTTGTGAAGTGACATCGATCAATCTAATTTAGAAAAGTATTTGAGTCAAAAAGTCCTTAAACCATGTATTAGGTTGACATAGGAGCTCCCTTTATCTGAAGCTGTGACTGAGCATTTTAATGAATGGCAGTCAAAGAATTCAGTTATTATCCTGATAGTAACTGCGTGCATTTTTCCTACGTATCTATATGCAGCCTTCTTATTGTCTAGGAAGCTGCTGATCTGATGCATTCATACCTATTATTTGCATAGGGAGTCTGAGCCACTGTGGGAAGAATGATTTTGAATTTCCTTTTTTCATTTATTTACTTTTGATGCAATAATAGTATTTTCATGGAAAATTTTTTTTATATTGGGTTTTCCCTAATTTTAATACAGAGTAAATAAGCTAAGTGTTATATTTCTGAAAACCATACATTATAAATTTTTAAAAATGGGGAAAAGATGAAAATGAAATAAAAAATGGGAAGATAAGTTCTGAAGCCTCTGACCCTGCCTGGAGACTCCTCCATCTTGTTGACCATGGAGAACCATAGTTAACTCATTGGACCAGCTATTCTGATCTGGGACAGACCAGTGGTTTGTAAAATGAGTTGCACATTAGAATGTGGGGCTAGACTGGGCTAGACTGGCTAGAGATAATAAAAAATCATCTCTAGATAATTATCTCTAGATAATAAAAAATTCCTGGGCTAGACTCCCAGAGATAATAATTCATGTGGCCCAGGGTTTGTCCTGAGAATCTGCATTTTTGAAAAGCTCTCCAGGTGATTTTCAGCATGCACTTAAGTCTGGGAGCTCTTGGACTTGTCGATTTTTTCAACTAATAAAGTTGAAGCTTCTCTGCACAGAATCAGAAGATGGATAAGAAAAGAGAGAATTAGAATTTACTGAGTTTCTATTATGGGCTGAACATGTTTACGTGTCTTACCTCATTTATTCCTTAACACCATCTTGCAAGGTCTATCATTTTATTCCAATTTTAACCAGAGATTCAAAAAGGTTTACAAAACTTTAAAGGTCACGCAGCCGCTGGGAGGCAGAACCTGTATTTGCCTTCAGGTCATCTGATCTGCTGTGTTAGAACCACAACAAGGCTGGGAACAAGAAGGTCTGGATAGAATTCTAGTCTCAAGTGAGGTCCTCTTGCCCTCTCTGCCATCATGGGTACCTATTGCTAAAGGTAGACTTTCATATTTATTTTCAAAGAGTGCATAAGGGTAGACGAGTTGGGAGGACTGCATATGTTTTGAGAGAAGTAAAATCAGATCCACTTGGACAAAACTATGTCTTCAATAGTTTACAGTGAACATGCCATGTTATTGTAACCAGAATTGACATTGTACCTCTAAAAGGCCTACGCTGACAAGTTCATTGTCTGAATGAGGAAACAGCACACATCACACATCACAAAGTTATATTTCTTCAGGAAGGAAATGAGACATGGTGGCATCTAGTCGGGAAAACCTGGCTTCAGGTGGACTTGGGACATGAATTAAGGGTTAAGCCTTGGCTCCTGCCTCTCACTCTGTCACTCATGACCTTGGGAACTCCATATTTCTAAACTTTGTTTTTAGTTTTCTCTTTGTAAAATGAGAATGATGTGTCTCTCTCGGATCAATGAGTGCCAGCTGAGATCATGTCTGAGGTGCACTTAGGCTCTGGTAAGTGCCTTCGTTGTTTGTTTGTTTTGAGACAGATTCTTGCTCTGTCGCTCAGGCTGGAGTGCAGTGGCACAATCATGGCTCACTGCAACCTCCACCTCCCTGGTTCAAGCGAATCTCATGCCTCAGCCTCCTGAGTAATTGGGATTACAGGCATGCACTACCATGCCTGGACAATTTTTGTATTTTTGTAGAGACAGTGTTTCACTGTGTTGGCCAGGCTGACTCCTAACCTCAATCAATCTGCATGCCTTGGTCTCCCAAAGTGCTGAATGTGAGCCACTGCACCCAGCCACAGTAAGTGCCTTTTTAATGTTAATCAGGAGAGGGAAGAGAGGGTGACTCTGCAGCGGGATTCAGTGGAGCTGGAGATACGGATTAGCAATAGAAGCAGAATCAAAGATGAACCTCGACTACTTGATTGCCTTGCTCTTCATTTTCTTAGGAACCCAGCGGTTCTCCTAACATGCGTTCTGAAGGTCCTTTGACCGAGTGCTGCTGCAGGTGTGGTTTGTGGGTCAGCAGTGTTGTACCACCCCGGTGCTCATTAGGACTACAAATTACCAGGTCACCTGCAGAGCTACGACTCTCCAAGAGTTTCTCATGCTCACTGCAGTTTGAGATGCACTGCTTTAACAGGCAACCTCCTTCAGGATAAATCATGTCTGGAGAAGTTGCTTGGTCAGAGTCCAGGCTCAGTCGTGCTGGCTCTGCAGCGAGGGTTCCTTCACCAGAACACCATGCATTTGTGGTGGGAGCAGCAGCAGGTGGAAGACACTGAGTGGAAACAAGAGGAGCTAGAGAGGGAGAGAGAGAGAGAAAAAAAAAACTTTCCCAGAAAAGTTAAATGATAGCATGACCTTTCCAAATGGACTTTGGGAGATGGTACCACAAATGAGCAATAATGAAATACCAAGGAATGAGACTCCTTAGAAGAGCATCTGGGAACCATGCACCTCGCAACAAGAAGTGATGCAGGGAAGGGAATGAGAGTGTGAACGGAGGCTCCCCAAGGCAGGACAGGGGATACCTCCTCTCTGAACTTCATGCTGAGCCTGACCCTCACCAGCAACAGATTGGGTAGGAGCTCTTGGAGCAGGTAATTGAAATGACCTTGTTAGCAGAATGACTCTGAAGGGACCCTTCCAGCAAACACAGGAAAAAAAAAAATATCTACCCGATTCCACTTGCTTTACTGGAGGGTATTGTGGTTGCCTAAATATTTTGGGCTCAGGGTTTTGGAAAGATTTCTTGTCTCACTGCGTGTTCTGTGGAACCAGGCTGAGGGCAGAATTTTTGCATTTAGAATATCTTAGGGGAACTGGGCAAGATGAAAACCAACTTTTTGTAGCTACTAAAAAGTGGACACACTTCTGCTTTCTGTCTTCTCCCTACAGACTTGGGTGTATTTGGTGTGCTTGCTCTGTGCTAAGCCCTTCCTGTCTCTTGCCTCACTAAATCTTGACAATAACCCCAGAGACTGGCATCATTATACCGATTTTACAGATGTAACTGTCTCAGAGCAGTTGTGGAATTTGCTCAAGACACACAACTAAGTGAGTGGTGAAGCTGGAATTCAGAAACAGGTTTGGTTTATTAGAAAGTTTCCTTATATACTACATGCAGAAATGAAATACAATATATGTGACAACTATTATAATGTAAATAATAAAAGTAACAGGATTTTCTCCTTGCCCTCTCTAATTCAGTAAGTACTTGTTGATTATTTACTGCTTCTGGTATGCTATGATTGATTGCTGTTCTGTGGGTTATGGGGAAGTTTAAGGAATTTATAATACAGCTGAGGAGAGAAGACATATTCATGCTTGACCAGGATTAAGCCCTCATATCCCACAGGTGTTTAGACAAAGGCGGAGGCACCTCTGCTGGGGCACATCAGGGAAATCTCTAGGGAAGATATTGATTTGACATAGCACTTTCTGGGTAGACAGGATTGTGTTTCATTTTGTTTTCAGTGTGTGTTAAAACTGCAGGGTGTGTTAAGACCATTTACAGAAGCAGGTTGCATATGTTACTCATTTTGATATGGAAAAACAATTGAAACAGGGAGGATCTTATCATTTGCAGCATCTTTGGACAACATCTGTATTAACAAAACTCAGGCTTAACAGCTTGGAGATAATAAAATTCTCACTAAAGAAATTCACTAAATGGAAGAGAATTTATTTCCGGTTTTCTTTTGGATGTAGACATGCATATCAACATTTTTCCTTGGAAGAAGTGTAATTTCTTTTTTAGTAGGAGAAAATAGAATTACATTCTGGTTTAAATTCTATTATTAGAAACATTTTTGTTTTTATCTTGAGGTTTTCTTATATACTGTTGGGAGTCTGTAGTGATATAGTCATCTTCTATATTATTTGGTCATCATTTATTTTAAATTCACATTTCTGGTCTCATTTATAATTGTTTTTGCATTTTTTATTGCTAACATTTAATAGTGACCGCCATTAAAGCTATTGCAGTACCTAAGTATATTATAAATTTTTCTGACATGTTATTGCTTCTGGATTATAAACTGGAAAATAATTAAGATTCTTGTTCTTGTTGTAATGCTATTATGGTGATGATTTAGTATTTCCCCAAACAGTTTATGTAACATGGTCTTTTTCCATATTTTTATGTTTCCTTATTTGCCAGTCAGGATATTTTAATGGTTACCTCTAAATGGAATAAACTCATGGAGCTGTTGATTTGAGAAATCCTTCTACAATGCCTTATTAATCTATTTAGCTCCCAGACATTTCTTAGCAGATCAAAGGAATTTCCCAGCCACTCCCAGAGGTCTGACCACCTTTTATCTGTCTTAATGAGGGTAATTAAAATTCCTCAGCTTATAAGGGTCTGGTCCTGGACCTAGGTGAATTAGTCCCTAGCAGAATCTGAAAGAGGACTGCAAACAAGCCACATTTATTTCTAAATCTTTAACCTTATATTTCAGTAGGTGCTGATTAAGGTAGTTCTTGCAATGTGAGGGCAAACTTAGGTTGCCAATATTTTAGGGGGATAAAGGTTCTTCTTTTATAAACTCTGATGATTATTCTGATTCTTGTGTTATTCATTTGAAATGAATCTGCAATACACACACTTTGTGTGTTTATAGGAATGAAGCAAATATGTCTCTAACCAATTAACCAGTTGTGTCCTTGATTTCTACTGATAGTTTTATAGCAAATTACTTTATACAAAGTTATTAATTAAATGCTCTGTAATGATATCGTCTAAACAATGTCCTCTGATGTCTACAGTTTAAATCCTCAACAAAATGTTAAAAGTGACCGAAAAAGTCTTTGATATAGCATCACTTAGGATCTCCATATATGTAGTTGTTTATTGAATACATATGCTTTGAGCACTTATTATGAGCCAAACACTGGTCTAGGTGTTACAGAGACAGTGCTGAACAAGGACCTTGCCAGTATGCTGCATATTCCCATGTACAATCTGTCAGGTTAGCTACTCTCTTAAAGGCCATCTTTTCCTCAAAGTAGTTTCTGAAATGAAAAGGAAAAGAGTCATTAAAGGATTTAATCTGAGTTCTAGTCTTTTCCCTAACCACACAATGGGCCTCAGGGAGAAAAAGGAACAATAACAACAATACCTTACTAGAGCAAAATGACTTCCCATTATAGGACATGGTCTGACACTTCCAAGATAAATGAAGCTGTAAAGTTAAGTTGTGCAATTAATGGACAGAGACAGGTAATTTGTGGGCATGGAGGAGGTTTCCAAATATTCACAGCAGTGAGTGATCAAGAGCTCTAAGTACCATTTATGCACTTTTTTCCCATACATTTTACATTAAAAAAAAACAAAAACATATAGGTTGATGTTAAGCAGCTAACTGAAAATGAACTGTCCTTAAAACGAAACGAACAAACAAAAACCATGGCACTTTTCCTGATGAATGAAGGATGGTGGGAAAGCTATAATGGGTTTAGCCAATGGAGTTTGCAGCATTGTTTTAAAAAGATGAAGAAAACAATGTTGAAGCCTTTGCATTTCCAATGCCTACCAGGTGCACCTGTCATTCTTGCATTTCTGGGTTTTGCTTTTGTCCATCGCTAGCTCTCATTAAGTCTGTAAACGTCTGAGTATCTTCCATTTCCAGGACCTGTTTATACGAGATCGATGCAATGGTAAATAATTAAAGGTCCTCATCTTTCTGGCCTCATCCTACCAACTGAATAGGTGCTAGTGGGGCCTCGCTGTGTGCCTTGTATAGGATAACTGAGTGAAAGTCCTATTCAGGTAGATTTCATCATCTCCACTTGGATGGAATACATTTATGAATGTTAGAAGTACTTGTAGATCTGAGAAAAAAAAAATACCAAGATCTTACTGTTGGGATGAGGAAGAGTAAATAGGGAAATAGGGAAATTCTTTGGGTTCCTCTTCTCCTCATCCGCCTTACAACTCCTCCCGCTGATAAGATATTTAGTCCTTTGGTTGTCCAGGCTATCATTTACTGGCCCCTTCTTTCCATGCCTGTGGCCAAGCCCTGCCTGGGCTTGTATTGCCAGGGATGGCCCTACATGCTTCTTGCCTACTGTTCACAGAAGGCCCTCTTGTTTTCCCTACTCACTATGTGGATGGAACACCCAGGCAATGGGACACCAGGGCTCTGTGCATGTTGCCTGTGCCAGTGTTCTGAGAAGCTCCATGGGACTCGTTTGGTGTAAGTGCTGTCGGTCTGCTCCACAAACCCAGAATAAATTGGATTGGAAAAGTAGGAAACCTCATGTAGCTTTCATGACTAAACTTTGTATGCCCAAGCACTGTTTACCAAAGAAATTCTGGATTTGGAAGTAGTTAAATATTCAAAACATATCCAACTATTTAAGAAAATGATGCTTATTGTTCTGTGTTTATTTCTCTCAGCAGGGAAGCCCAGAGAGTAGGGGAGATGAGGAGTAGGTTGTGGAATCAACACCCTTCCCCTGCTTCCAAACCACTAATACTGCCCGAGGAGGGTCCAGTCTTTGTTGGGTGCCCATTATGCATTTAGCTGTGGGTGAGGGCATATGTGTGTCTTATATTCCTGTTTATATTATGGATGGAAGATTGAAAGTCACACTTCATTGGGTGTCCCACTGCACCCATATAGCATTAATAATTGTGCTTTTTTCTCCAAATGGGGGAAATAGGCCAAGGGAACTAATCATGGGTTTCCATGACTGCACACATTTGGGCATTTTCTCTTTTGCTATTCTGCCTCTTTTCTGGAGGTTGTTCTAACCATCTTGTAGAGTTAGGAGTCAGGCTGTTGCAGGGCAGAGGGCTGGGTTATGTCCAGTTAATGGGCAGGCATGTAGATTTTACCTTGCTTTTGAGTAGGTGAGGGATTCTCCCAAGTACTATTCTACTTCCTCTGTGGTTAGTTCTCTTCTCCCATTCTTCTATTCTTTTCCATCTTTGGAGCTATGAATCAGGGGAGGAGGGTACTGCAGGTTGCTATTATAATGGCAAAAAAATTAGAGAGAAAGCAGAGAGTAGGTAGGTGTACTCAACACCTACCTACCACCTAGTACCAAACTTTTCACCAACTACATGCCCTCTTCATCATTCCCCTCCTTCCTTCTGTAACAGGGAGAGGCAGGCACCAGTAGATTCCTTTGTAGTCAAGACTTAACATAATTAGAAATTCTTCCTAAAGGAAGAAGCTATCAATTAGCTAATTATACTTTTCCTATTTCAAATTTGTTGGACTTCTTTGAAGACCGGATGATTTAAATGAATAAGGAAGGGCTTACCTGGGTGGAGGGAAGCAGGCAGTAGCTTAGAGTGGGAGGAAGGTTGGAAATATGAGTGAGAGAAGACATCATTGATAGTGAAAGGTTGCAGAAAAGTTTCCCAAGAACTTATTAAGAGCTAGATGGAGGAATCGTTCTACTGATTCTCAAGAAGAATTGAGAGTTCTGGTATCAATTGTTATTATCTGTTTTTTTAACTTCTCTATAACCTCTTGTAAGGGTAATCAGTGTACCTGATACTTGAATTCCATTTACCATTATGATGAGAAAACAAATAGTTTTATTAGATTCTTTGAACCAAGGGCCAAGACAAGAAAGGAGGATAGAACACTGTGTAAAGGGGGATAGAACACTGTGTAAAGGGGGATGGCGGTTGATTTGCAAAATCAGGCATGGCAATTCTGAACTTTTATTGGAGAGGAAAAAGGAACGAGCCACAGTTAACTGGCAAAACTCAATCATATTACAGGTTAATCAAGGTCATAGACTGTGTGCTTGGTACTGTGGAAGGTAAAGTGATATGGAAAGCATGGTCAATGACCAGTCAGATTGTAAGCTAAATGTGGAGGCACCCGGACCATGGAAAATAACTATTCCACAGGATTGTTTTTGGTAAAATGTCAAATGAAGAGGTTATAGATATAAATGACTTAAGGATTTGAGGGAGGTAGAGCTCACTTCTACTGGAAGTGTGAGAATAAGCTTTTGTTAAGGGGAATGGGTTGGATGTGGGTCTCCAAGGGGGGATGGGACAGAGAGTTGTCAGCAGACATGAGTATAGGGTGCTGGGTTGGGCACTTTGTGCATCACAGTATGGATACAACATTCTGGAAAAACTCTTATCACTCCCATTTTATAGTAAGGAAGCATAGGCTCAGAATGTATAAATATATAACCCAAACTTCCTCAACCATTGAAAGGACACATCATGGCTGGATTTCAAACTTAAGGCCTCTGGCTCCAAACCCATCCTATTCCAGTACCAGCTTGCCTTTATGACGTTCTCTGCACAGAAATGCTTTGAGAACAAGAAAGCAAGTGTTTTGCACCCAGGATGGAAACCACATCGTTTCGGTGATGGTACAGGTCATTTGGGAAAAAACAAGTCATGAGTTTGGAAAAGTGATCTAGGGTTGGAAAAACAGTCTAGAGCCATCGAAGGGATCCAGGCAGAGAAGGAGGCCAGCTGAACTATGTTTTAGAGAGAAGAACTACAAAAGGAATGATTTTGTAGATATGGCAAAAAGCTTTATTTAACTTGTAGCATTTTAAACTTGATTACTTTTAGCCTAGATCTGCATCTGAAAATCAATGATTTACATAGTCAACCTTTATGAAAGTTTTCTTTGATTAGTCAACCTAAAAAAGCATAAGCTTTACTTTTTAAACTTTTTATTTCTCGTGGTTGTGTTTTGTTGCATTGTGTTCATCCTGGATGCATTAATGAAGTGGCATGATATGACTCAGGGCTCTCATCTGTTTAATTTTGCTAATTTGCTCCATTTTCGAATGAGTTTCCTTGGCTGCAGGGGCAGCAGCCGAGCATGAACACTGCTGAAAGGAATTTCAGTTACACCTCTAGTGCCACCTCTGGGGCCCCCAGATAATTTTCTTATTGTCTTTTTGCCATTTGGGAACACGGCCACGTTGTTTACAATTGAAATATAATTTTTAAATATGCCTCCTACCATGTTTTTATGGAAAAATAGCCTCTTTTCCTGGAAAATAAAACACCATTGATTGAACCAACAGCCCTTCAAAAGGACTTTAATTATTGCATTAATTACAAACTTCAGGATAAACCAGAGCCCAGTAGTAGTGAGCCATGAGCAGATTTCTGATGCTTCAGATTAAAGAAAATGTTAAAAGCCTTTTAGATTTAAGAGGCTGGAATTGAGAGACGGACGTGGACACATGGGAGACATTACTTTCTTCAAGCTATAAGTTTTGCATTAAAAGAATCCCCTTCCCTCTCTGATTTGTGTTTCTTGGGAAAACTCCAATGACTGATTGCTCCAAGGCCTCAACATTTTCTACCCTGACATTGAAGAGAGAGAGGAAAGTGGGGAGGTGGCCTAAATGTCGTAGAGTAGAACTCCAAAAAATAGGTCACCGGGGGAAAAACAAAAAACAAACAAAAAACAAAAAAAAAACCTCTTGAAATAATCCTTTAACCTGATCATCTTCAAAATGCTCTTTGTAGTCTGAAGAAAAAGAAGAAAGAAAAAGGCAAGCAATTTCTCTGGCAAAACATTCACTGGTGTGTTTTCATTCAGTTACTTCGGTGGTTGGTTACTGGATACATTATCACAATGTGAGTATGGGTTTGGGAACTGCTAGAAGATTCTTCAAGTCACTATTTATGATATCTTTCCTGGAGAAAATAACTCATTAAATACTGAAGTGACAAGATGGAAATTGAGTGCTCCATCTCAGTGGTTTATTCATAATGGGGTCTTCCATCTGGCATGCTTTTGACAGGTTTCTGCCAGCATTTCTGGCAGGTCTGAGGGTGGGTTTCACATTCTAAAATGAAACTGGCGGTTGCACATGTTTCCCTGGTTTACAACTTTTTAGCACTTATTATGTGCCTAATAGTGCTCTAAAACCATTAACATGTTAACTCATTTAATCCTCACAACCGTTTTGTGAGGCAGGAACCATTATAACTATTTAGCAGGTGAGGAAACTGAGCCTAAGCAAGGGCATGAGGGAGAGCAGACTGTCTTGCTCCAGTGTCTACTTAATTCTAACCAAGCACTGGAGAAGACAAAAACATTCCTCTCGATTCATATCACCTTGAATATTCATTGACAGTTGATGATTGTTAGTCTTCCCTCTCTGCACAGACTCAATCAGTCAATCAATCAAATGCTGAATTACCAGTGTTCTGGGCACAAGATTAGGCATTAGGATCTGAGAAAAGATCCCTGTCCTACATTAGGAGTTCCCATCTAATATGGAAGATGGATAAGCAAATAGGGTGCCAGAGGTTGGAGCTTCTGGCTCAGATTTGGGAGGGTTCATTTACCAATTCATTATTATTATTACTATTTTTGAGGCAGAGTATCGCCCTGTTGCCCAGGCTGGAGTGCAGTGGCACAGTCTTGGCTCACTGCAACCTCTGCCTCCAGGGTTCAAGTCATTCTCCTGCCTCAGCCTCCTGAGTAGCTGGGATTACAGGTGCAGGCCACCACACCAGGATAATTTTTGTATTTTTAGTAGAGACAGGATTTCACCATGTTGGTCAGGCTGGTCTTGAACTCCTGACCTTGTGATCTGCCCACTTCAGCCTCCCAAAGTGCTGGGATTACAGGTGTGAGCCACCATGCCTGGCTCAATTCTTTATTTTAACAAAGTATAGTGCTAGTATATGTCAAGCACTGTGAGTGATTCCCCCATCCCCCCTACTTCAGTGGTTACAGTCTGATTAGGAGAGATGGACAAGCAAGCACCATGTTCCATTTTGGTGTGATAATTGCTATGATTATGGGCAAGTACATGCAGAGATACCACATTTGTAAATGTACCAAGGGAGGTAGTGGCCTGTTCAGGGAACAGCACTGTGACTTAGCATGGCTGGAGGGTCCAGTATGAACAGAGAGAAGGTAAGAGGTGAGGCTGCGAAGGCCCCAGAAAGGGTTGGGAATCAAGGGCATTGTTTGCCATTTCAGAGACCCTAGACTCTCTTAAGACATTGAGAATGTTACCTTGTACCCAATGTTAAGGGTTCCTTTTCCTCCAAGCTCTCAGGTCACTTTAATTGAAAAGTGGAAAACCAGAATGAAATAGTAACCTAAAACTAAGCAATGATAGGACACTGCAAATTTCAGAAGATTGGAAATGGCTGCTTTCATTTAGAGCTCGTAGCTCTTTTCTCACTGGAGATAGACTAAAGAAGAGAGGTCCATATCTGTGTCTATTTCTGGGATATTGGCTCAGCAATAAAGATATTAGAAAAAATAAAGAAAATGATGGGATTAAAAATAAACACATGTCACATTAATTTCTGGTTCTTCTATTGGAAGGGTGATCATATTTCAAGGTCAAAATATGAAGCAGTGAGATTTATAGAGAGAAACTTTATGAGTGGATATTTGAAAATTTTCTATAAGCAAGCACTGAGAACATTAAAAAGCTACCAGATTTGTAATTTTCAAAATTACAAGGAATGTAGTAGAATTGGATAATGAGTTGTGGAACCTCTTATTCTTGGATCATTGGTTTAGATGATCCCGGATTGGCAATAATGGAAATTTATTTCAATTTTATGTCTGCTCAGTGGCTGAAATGAAGTGGGTTAAGAGATGCAGTTTTGCTTTTTGTGGAGGAATGCCCCAGTCACAGAAATCCCTAAAGTGAACTGGCCTTCTTTATATCTCCCCAGATGTTTTTCCAGGATAAGTAGTCATAGAGACATCTCTTTGTCTTGGATTTCCTTGTTATTGTGTGTCAAAATGGACAGTGTACCAAGAGTACTATTCAAAAGTGTGAGACTAATCTCATTATATTGTGAAATTCAATGGATCGTAAAGTACCGTGTCCCCAAACAAAGATAGACAACTGGAAAATTGAAGACTAGATATTTGGAACTGTCCGAGTGCTGGAGGAAGCTGTGGGAAGGGGTGGAGTCCTGGCTTTCTGCCATGTTACCCTAAAGTCCTTTTTATCTTTAGTCTTATATTCCACCTGAGTAGTATATATTGTAAAAAATATGGTTTTTTTTTTTTTTTTTTTTTTTTTTTTTTTTTTTTTTTTTTTTTTTTTTACAAGTTTGTATATACTGTTCCTGGCATAATGCATGGCATACAGCAGGAATTCAGTAATTATTGAAGGAGCTAACAAATGACATCATCAGCACAGAATAGTTTGGCTGCTTTATGTATCATCAGGCTCCTACAGAGTGGGTATCTCTTATGGGAAGTCCTTAGGACCGTAAGTGTTTTTGATTTTTTATTTTTGTGGAATATTTGTTTATACATGATAAGATATAGAGGGAATGTGACCTGAGTCTAAACATGAAGTTCAACTATGTTTCATATACACCTCTACACATAGCCTGAAGGTAATTTTAGGTAATATGTTTTTTTCTTTTTTTTGAGACAAGGTCTCGTCCTGTGACCCCAGGCTGGAGTATAGTGGTGTAATCATGGCTCACTGCAGACTTAACCTTCTGGGCATAAGCAATCCTCCCACACCAGCCTCCTTAGTAGATGGGTCTACAGGTCTGCACCACGACACCTAGCTAATTTTTGTATTTTTTTTTTTTTTTTGAAACAGTGGCTTGCTCTGTTGCCCAGTCTGGAGTGCAGTGGCACAGTCTGGGCTTACTACAACCTCCACCACTCAGGTTCAAGCGATTCTTCTGCCTCAGCCTCCCAAGTGGCTGAGATTACAGATGTGTGCCACCATGGCTAATTTTTGTAATTTTTGGATGGATGGGGTTTTGCTATGTTACCCAGGCTGGTTTCAAACGCCTGGGCTCAAGCAATCCTTCTGCCTCGGCCTCCCAAAGTTCTGGGATTATAGGTATGAGCGATGCACTCAGTCTTATACAGTATTTTTAATAATTTTGTGCATGAAATAAGGTTTGTGTACATTGAACTATCAGAAAAAAAGTATCACTGTCTCAGCCTCCCATGTAGACAATCTGTGTTTTTTTTGGCAACACCATTAATCTTGACTCAGAATTTATATGCTACTGATAAGCTTTGTGTTCTTATACTTACCCACACATAAGTATTTAATAGCAAAAAATATGACGTGCATATCCGGTGTGCACAGAAAAGATACATCACAGCTGAAGGAGGCTGGGAGGGCCCCTTTTCCCTTGGGGACATTGAATAAATTATGTGTGTCCACCTGTGTTTTGATTGCGACTGGTCACATGAGGGTTGGGTGTAGAATTTTCCACTTGTGGCATCATGTTGGTACTCAGGATTGTCATATGCTGGAGTATCTCAGGTTTCTGGTTTTCAGATGAGGGATGCTCAACCCATATAGAGATAAGGAGTCTTGGTATAACATGTGCTTTATAGAAAGGAAGATTTTCGGTCTCAGTTGTAGATTTGGAGAAATTCAGGACTAAGACATTTCTGTGTGTTTAGTTCCTTTTCATTTTTACTTTCCTACCACCCTCCCTAAGGTAGCTTTCATCTTTTTTTCTCAAAGCTCTGCACGTTGTTGAAAAAATTTTCCATGTTATTTTTTAGAAAAAAAAAAATTACTAAAAGCCACCCATCCAGCACTGAGTGCTTGCTCACGGGCGTCACCACTGCTGTGTTCTAGTTCCTTTCCTTTCGTTTTGTTCACTGGCCCATCCTGTCCAATCCCTGAGCTCCTACACTGCAAGCCTTTCTTTTTATTTTATGTTTTACCCTCTCCCAACCTGACGTTATCTCTTCAACCAAAGATCGTTAATAAAACTTGCATTGCCATTACCTCATAGGTATTTCATTCAAATCATATTATCTGTGTATCTGAAATCAGGAAAATATCAAAAGGTGGTAAACAGGAAAAGGGATTATTGGCACAATGTACGACTGTACAGCGGAGAATTGTAATTCTTTTTGATTTAATTTTTTTTTTTTGTAGAAAATACACCTGACAGATGGTCAGAGAGAGGGATCTTAAGTGGTTTCATATGAATATCAAGATTGACTCCCATTGTATCTTGGCACTCGGTGTTAAGTTAGTATCTCTCCGATCCTGACAGGAGGTGGTACTAGGGGGGCAGTGTCTTGAAAACCAAGAGAACCAGGGCCTTACATTCTTTCTTTCTTTTTTTTTTTTTTTTGCAACTTTTATTTTAGGTTCAAGGGGGGTACACGTGCAGGTTTGTTACATGGGTAAATAGCATATTGCAGGGGTTTGGCGTACAGATAATTTTATCACCCAGGTAATCAGCATAACACTGGATAGGTACTTGTTCAGTTCTCACCCTCCTCCCACCCTTAGTCCCCAAATAGGCCCCAATGTCTATTGTTCCCATCTTTATATATAAGTGCACTGAATGTTTAGCTCCCACTTATAAATAAGAACACGCAGTATTTGGTTTCCTCTTCCTGTGTTAATTTGCCTAGGATTATGGCCTCTGCCTCCATCTGTGTTGCTGCAAAGACCAGGATCTCAGTCTTTTAATCACTGTTAGGAACTCAAATACACAAACAAAAAATAACTTGAGTTTTGGGAGGTGTTTTCTACTAGGCACTTTCCTTTGAACTTTGTATGTGAATTCCTAGAGAGAAAGTGTGTTGAGGAAGTTCAGTAACCTATTCTGTGGTGAGAGAAGAAGGCAGGCTACCAGGGAAAAAATAGATAAAAACCATCTGATTTATTTCTCTTTGTTTGTTTTTAAAGTATCTGTTTTCTATAAAATCTAGCCAGGCATGGTGGCATGTGCCTGTAATCCCAGCCACTCAGGAGGCTGAGACAGGAGAATCACTTGAACCCAGGAGGTGGAGGTTGCAGTTAGCTGGGATTGCACCACTGCACTCCAGCCTGGGCGACAGAGCAAGACTCTGTCTCAGGAAAAAATAAATAAATAAAAATTAAGTATCTGTTTCCATATATATACTACCAATACATCCAATCAGTTGAGGTTAGAGGATTTTTATGTAGCTGGCAAACTTACCAGGGAGAAGTGAATTATCATGTATACTTCAGCAGCAATTTGTGAATTGGTTTGTTTCTAAAGGATGCACATGTATTTTGGGTTTCACTCTTAGTTTCACTCTGGTTAAAATGCTTAATAAGTCTTCTTCCTTCTTAAAGACAGAGCAGAGGCAAACACAAGTCAAGCTTTTGTTCTAACCAGTAGCTTTAAAATTAATGACTTCTGTTGATTTAAGAAGCTTTCTGAACATATCTTGGAATGCAGTGGTGGCATCATGAAAGGAGCATAGGGAACATTTTTGTGAGACGTAAGATTTCAGGAGATGGAGGAGTTCACAGACTATCATTAATTTTACAGGAAGAGAAAATCAGTGTCAGTAGGAAAAAAGATACGTACAAGATGACTTTTGGATTTGATGAACTGTTCTCAATAGCAGAAAATAGAGTTGTTATCAAAACATAGGTTAGGTCTCTCACAATCTATCAGAAATAAAAAAGAGAGCAATATAGAGATGAAAAGAGGAAGAGAGAAAAAGGATTAAGATTGGCTGTCAAAATGTTACATACAAGAATGTATTGGATGTCACTATTAGAAGAGATCTTACTGTAATTAAATTTCCTATTTGGATTTGCTCATCTTAAACCTTTTTCAGTTGTCAACGTGAGAAATGTTTCCTATCTAGGTGTTTTTTCCATCCTGTTAAGTATCAGCACAGTGTAATTCACCATAGTTGGATAGCAACATTCTGAGAATGTTTCCTACCTCAGCAAGCCTAATGTATGATTGCTTTTTGGGCTGATTTTCTTTTCCATTTCTACCATTAACAATGTGTTAGACACTTAGCTTGGTGGTAGACAAGCCATTAGATCAATATTCCCAGAAGGCAGGCATTATTTATTCCATTAAAAAATGACATATTCATTTAACAAAGATGGAATGCAGATAGTTTCACCGAAGCCATGCGTGTGATAAAGGCTATGGACAAAAGATTCCTGTGAAGTAACCATCTGGACCAGTTTAGGTATTGGGATTTCTGAGGTTCTTAACAAGAGCTGTGCCTGCTAGCTCATATTTTAGAACACATGTGCGGGAAAATTGAGGTTGGATTTTAAAATGATTGCTTGTAGAACAGGAAATATGTGTCTTCAGAGCAAATGATGACTTAATATTAGCTCAATAATTTGTAAGAATACTGATTTTTTTTGGTCAAATAACCTATATATTTTCTTGAGGAAGATGGGTTTGTAAGAAAAAATTGCAATAATTAAACTGAATATACCAACAAGGAAAAATAATTTATTATGATGGCTCATTTAGTTGGCATCCTCAGGTAATGAGGTGCTCTAGATTAATTTTCCTGAGAGCAGAAATACATCCCTTTAAATGATTAAGCATTTTATCTTAATCTTTGAATAATATATTTCCAAGATATATTTTACATTCTCTTGTGTCAAAAGTATGCTTTACAATTTGAGGCTAGAATCATAGTTTTTTTTTTTTTTTTTTTAAGAGTTAAAAAAATCCTAGGAGATCTTGGAAAATAATATTACCACATTGGTGTGCAACATTCTTGTCTCTGATATATGAGGTTTTGATTAAATGATAATCAAGTTTCCTTCTTGTTCTAACATTCTCTAAATAAAAAGTCATTTATGTTTTAAATTGTAGTATATACAAGAATCAGCTAGGGTTCTTGTTAAACCTGCAGATGCTCAGACATCATCCCTAGAGGTTCTGATTTAGGAGATTTGGAGGGAGACAAGAGAATCTGTATCATAAATAATCACCTAGCAGCATTCTGATGATCTCATTTTGAGAAACATTGATTCTTTTTCTACCTTTATATAACAAACGCCATTACTTTGCTGGCCAAGTGGTCCTTGAAAAGATCATTGCTGCTTTACTGTCAGTGGCATTAAGTTGTGAGGGGCTGATGAGACCCTAATAACTATACTTCGGTAGTCTTTTCTTCTGAAACTTTTCTCAGTATTGCCTGCCACTTTGTTAATGTTAGCTACTGAGGAAAACCAGATCATCAAGCTTATTAAATGAAATGCCCTGTACAGGTATATTTAATAAGTCATTGACTTCTAATTTTAGGCCTGGATAGAGGCAAGGGAAGGACTTTCCATTTTTCTCCTGCAGATTAAAGTGCATGCATTTAGCGGTGACCATTGTATTCCCTGTTTGGAGGTCTTTTACTCTTTTATCATGTTCAGGTTGTTTTAAGAAAGTCAAGTTTTCTAGAAGCATGACACCAGAATAAGTGACACATTACTCTATAAATACCTTAATTTTCATGGTGAGATTTATAGTCAGGGTTGTCTATGACTTTAAAACATTTTTTAAAAAATTTAAATATACCATAAAATTCTCCTTTAAAAGTATACAATTCAAGATTTTTTGGTAAAATCTGTAAATTTAGAGTTGTGTGAAACTATCACCATAATCTAATTTTAGAACATTTCCATCACCCCTCAAAAGAAATCAGGTAACTTGTGTTCCTACTCGTAAATCAATTCAATCAATAATTTACTTCTTATCTCTATAGATTTACCTTTTCTAGACATTTCATGTGAATGAGATTATGGAGTATGTGTCCTTTTGTGTCTGGTGTCTTTCAATTAGCATAAAGTTATTGAGGTTCATTCATGTTTTAGCATGAATTACATTGGCAAATATTCTGTTGTATGGATTCATTACATTTTATTTATCCATTTACCAGTCAATGGACATTTGGATTGTTTCTACTTTTTGATTATGGCTAGTGTGTTCAAATCTTTACACAGACATATATTTTAATTCTTGAGTAGTTTTACCTAGGAGTAGAAGTTCTGAGTCATATGGTAAATCTGTGTTTCAAGACAGTAGTTTCAAATGTTACAGTTCTACCTGCAATGCTTAAGGGTTTCGCTTTCTCTGCATCCTTGCCAATACTTATTATTATTGGATACAAGTCCCTTATTGGATATATGATTTTCAAATACTTTCTCCTAGTCAGTGGCTTGCCATTTGCTTTCTGAATTGTGTCCTCTGAAACACAGTATATTTTATTTTGATGAAGCCCAATTTAGCTTTCATCAATGCATTTTAGTTCTTTTTAATAAAAAGAATCTTTAACCCAATACTCAAACCTTCTTGAGGCTTACTCAAGATCATGTAGGGTTTGTTTAGTATGAAGTCCCTAGTGATACCTAGCATATAGCGCCTAATTTAAACAGATTAAAGGTGAATATTCAAACTTTTTGATATGAATTTACCGTAAAGAAAACCTGTCAACAGATACCCTAAAGTCTTAAAGGTTACCACAGCCATGATAGACTCAGCCACCGTCATGCAGTGGCTATGTCCTTCCTAGCATCCTTTCTTCATGTTCATCTTTGCTCTCAGCAGATGAAAGGGAATGTAGGTCTTTAATTTGCCTTGTACTGTAGGGTAGCACGATCTTTTCCTGACTCCATTTTCAGGGTCTTGGGTGCAGGACCCTTCTCTGAGGCTTCACAAAACTGGGGGCACAGCCTGAGCTTTTATAGGTTTTAGAGTAAGATGTCAGGATAGCCGTTTACACTCAGCTACATCTCCATTAAAAGATATAAAAGAGTGACTGAGTGCTGTAGCTCACACCTGTAGTACAGCATTTTGGGAGGCTGAGGCAGGTGGATCACTTGAAGTCAGGAGTTCAAGACCAGCCTGGCCAACATGGTGAAACCCCATCTATACTAAAAACACAAAATTAGCTGGGTGTGGTGACACATGCCTGTAATCCCAACTAATCGGGAGACTGAGGCAGGAGAATCACTTGAACCCAGGAGGTGGAGATTGCAATAAGCCGAGATCACGCCATTGCCCTTCAGCCTGGGCAACAAGAGTGAAACTCCATCTCAAAAAAAAAAAAAAAAGAAAGAAAAAAAGAAAAAGTTTACTGCCTCAAAGTTTTGTCATAAGAACATGCTGGTTGCAGGATCCATACGCAAAGATGAGGCTTTACTGAGGGCTAATATACTCAATACTTATGCCCAGTCCACTTGAGTTTGCATTTGCATATCTGGTAACAGTTTATATGCAGTGTATTATTCCAAAATGTAGTAATAGCACCTTACAATGGGAAAAAATGAGTTATAGATGACCAAATACTTCCAAAATATGATTGCATTTGATCCTCCCATCTCTGTGAAGAATTATTCTTCCTTTTATAAGTGAAGAAAATGACTTGTCAGAAGTCATTTATTTCCAAATATAAGATTTCTGATACCAAATGTTGTGCCTTTTCTATAGTGCCATGCTTCGTCTCCAAAGTAATAAAGCTGAATTTCTGCATTTTCAAGAAAACCACGTATGATGTGTTATATTAGACCTGGGACTAATCTCTAAACAGTCACATATTTTAAATAAAATCCATTAATGATATATTCACTTTCTAGGCTTATTTCCACCTCAAGCTTCCATTTCTGATTGTAATATGAATTGTTGCATTTCCTGTGAAAGGAATTCCAGGCATTGGATTATAGATGGGTAAGATTAGTGGTAGGTCTTAGAGAGTGGGGAGATCCTGAGCATGAGAACAGCCTTTTGCCTCTAAGTTTATACTGTGCTCAAAGCTAATCTGAATAGTTTTAGGCTGCCTGGGGTCCCAAGAAGACTTTATGCCTCCCAATAGTAAATTTTGGGTCCCTAAAGACCCAAGAATATTTCCATGTGATCTCAGCTTGACCCCAATTTCTGGATGCTTCCTTCCTTTCTTCTTTAATCCTTGCCAACTTTCTTCACCAAGATTTCCTCTTGTCAGGGACACAGAGAGCATTCTTATTATGATCTCTTTCTTTCCCAATTCATTCCCTTGGGCTTAGACCATTTAGGGTGGACAGTGGTTCTCACAGTGTGAACCACTCATCAGCAGCAACAGCTTGTTAAAAATGCAAATTCAGGGCCCACCACATATCTGCTTAATCAGAAAGGCCTGGGAGGTTGGGCCCTTCAGTCTGTGTTTGATATGCCTTCCTGGGGGGTTGATGCATGTTCACATGTGAGATCCACTTGCGCAGTGGTAAAGAGCAAGGATTCTGGAATCAGCAGCCAGGTTTCAAATTTTAGTTCTGCCATTTAGCAGCTACCACTTCCTGCCACCCATTTGCCTATACGGTCTTTGGGGAAGTTATTTTCCTCTGTAGACTTTCATTTCCTTATCTGTAAACTTGTGGAATAAAATGGTAACTACTTAAATGGCAAATTGTGGAAATCAAATGAGGTGATGCATTCAAAGTGCCTCATGTGGTGTCTGTCACCCTGCAAGCATCCCTGAATGGGAACTTTCATGGTTGATATGGACTCTGACCTGAGTCATTGCCTGCACAGCGCTGGGTGACCTTTCCCCTCTTATCTCTAGCAGCTTGGTATTTAACTACTCATTTCTAAACCTGAATGGTTTGCCATGTGCTCCATTTTCAGTAGTTTGAAAATGAGACAGTTTTCACACTAAAATCCCTGGACGAAACATAGTTGAAATTTTGCTTAGGTCTTCCTTCTGTTTTCTGCCACACAGCCAGCTTCCTATCTGGGATAGGACATCTCTTTTGATAATAATTTAATATTTAAAATCTTGTTTAAGAATGTCTCTTAAGACATGTTTAAAAGTCTAAATAAACATTACATCCGGTCTCAATTTATCTACTACTTCAAATAATTCCAAGGGTTTTATATCTATGTCTATCTATGGATATAGCATATATGTATAGATATAGAATCTGTGGATTCTATATAGATATTGATAGGTTCAATATCTGAAACTGTGGCTTTTCTTCTGTAACATTATTCTCAGCTTCTTGTCAGAATCTATTCTTTATTACAAAATCCACTGATGTGGGAGGACCACTTGAGCCTGGGAAGTTGAGGCTGCAGTGAGCTGAGATCATGCCATTGCACTCCACCTTGAGTGACAGAGAGAGACCCTATCTCAAAGCAAAGGAAAGCAAAACAAACTCCACCAACATATACTATACTTTCAGCAAATCCACAGTAATTTTAACTTACTGGATTATTTTCAGAGTCACAGGAGCCAGTCCTTGGGCTATTTGTATGAGTCTTTTTTTTTTTCCCCCATTTATTTATTTTATTGCATTTTAGGTTTTGGGGTACATATGAAGAACATGCAAGATTGTTGCATAGGTACACACGTGGCAGTGTGATTAGCTACCTTCCCCCCATCACCTACATCTGGCATCTCTCCCCTGGCTATCTCTCCCCAGCTCCCCACCCCCCACCGTCCCTCCCCTATTTCCCCCCAACTGACCCCAGTGTGTAGTGCTCCCCTCCTTGTGTCCATGTGTTCCCATTATGGAACTTTGACTACAAATTCGAAGTTGTCCTCAAATCCACTAGACTCCTGGTTGGATACCATTCAATCCTGGTGATTTATTTTACTTTTATTTGTCAGTTAGGCCCTTGCATTTATTTCTCCTCAATTTAGCATATATAGACTGCTTACTTCAGAAGAGAATTTGTTTCCAAATATCCTCTTTGGTAAAAGATACCTCAGAAGTTTATTCTCTTTCCTATATTTTATTCATCTATGTGCTGCACTCATTTTTATAAGTTCATCTGATTTTTCAGCTGGCTTTCTGCCAATGATAAAAGAAAAAAAATAAACACAAAGAAACAAAACCAACAACTAGAAAACCCTTTTAACTTATTATTCATTTATTTATTTTTTTTTAGCAACCTTTAAACTCTTTGAATTATTTCATGAATTTCCTCTGACCTATGAGCTCACAGGGCAGCATTCTCTAATAGTGTTTTGTTTTTGCCTGAAATAAAAGGTTCCATGGTCAAGTTGGCATAGGAAAGGCTACATACTTATGCATACTTATTCTATGCCCCTTTATCCCCTACCCTCTGAAATAGTTTAGTAATTCATAATTCACAGTAGCATTTGAAACACTCTGAGATGTCCTGCATAAACAAACCAGATTAACTTTGTTTGACCTGATTTTCCCCCACATAAACACTTATTAGCTTTCCACGAACTAGTGTTCCATAGACCACCTTGGTGTCCATTGAATTTAGAAGTTTTCTTATTCTCATTTCGTGAATCTTAATGTTTTTAGATATGCTTTAGTTTTTCCTCTTGGCCTGTTTGTTTCTCTTTGGTTTCTTCCCTTATGCTTTTCCTTAAGCATAAAAATATATGCTTATATATTTTTTTGACAAGTCTGTGTGACCCAGTTTAAACCTTTCTGATGACATTTTTTGAATTAAAAAATGATGTTTTGTTTATTACTTATCTTCCTATATTCTATATTAAAATAGCTATTTTAATATTTAAGGTATCATATTAAATTATTAAATAATAAATTTATTTTTAAATAAATAGTATTAATATCATTAAATAATTAAATGATGTTTAATTCTTAAAATTAGTTAATAACTATTAATATTGATAAGGATATTACTTTGGTAGTACCAGTGGTTATAATGTTTTTAACTGTTTTTCTTTCATTTTCTGAGATGGAGTGTCACCCTTTTGCCCAGGCTGGAGTGCAATGGTGTGATCTCAGCTCGCTGCAACCTTCACCTCCTGGGTTCAAGTGATTCTCCTGCCTCAGCCTCCCAAGTACCTGGGATTACAGGCATGTGCCACCATGCCTGGCTAATTTTTGTATCTTTAGTAGAGATGGGGTTTCACCATGTTGTCCAGGCTGGTCTCGAACTCCTGACCTCATATCCACCAGCCTTGGCCTTCCAAAGTGCTGGGATTACAGGCATGAGCCACCATGCCTGGCCCGTTTTTCTTATTCACTGAGGAATATTACATGGCAGGTTTTTAAGCTTTCATTAGAGAATAAATGACTAAAATTATATATTAACATTTACATTTCTAAGTTAATCTGCTCAGTAGGTAATTTTTCCTTTTTAAAATTTGTTGTAGTACTTTACATTGCCTTGCAATATTTACTCTCTTTGCACTTGCTGCTGCTTTTGCATGAAGGCTCTTGTCCCAGATACCCACTTGTGGATTTCTTCTCCTCCCTCAGTTCTCTTCTCCCCTGCTATCTTCTCAGTGAGGCCCATTTTTGCCATTAAATTTGTTTTTAGATGTATTTGTAAACATCTAAACACTCTACCTTAACACTACCTATTCCCCTTCTTGACTTCATTTTTATTTTTTGTGTTGATCAATATGTAAGATATACTATGTGTTTTGTGCATTCATTGCATTTGTTCTTTATTAAAAGAAAGTAAACTTCCCAAGATCAAGGGTTTTTGTCTGTTTTGTTACTGCTTTATCTCTGCTGTCTAGAACAGTGGGGCACATTTTAGGTGCTCAATAAATTTTCAGTTGAATGAATAAATACAATAATCTAAGTAGATGTAAAAACTACATTCCATAAAGTTAAAAATTCATTCATGGTACAAAATCAGTGAACTATGATTAAAAGATAAAAACATTGAACAAACATGATATTTAATGGTGAAACATTGAAAGTATTCTTTTTTAAGATTACAAACAAGGTAATACATGTTTAATCAACAAGATAACATTTCTTTGCAGCATTATTATATAGGAAATCCTAGCTAAAACAATAAAATAAAAAAAAAGATGTAAGAATTCTTAGTATTGAAGAGGAAGAAACAGTGCTATCACTAGTCAAAGAGGATATTTTTTCTGCATAGTAAATCCCCTGAAAAAAAATTTACGAAGTATTAGAATGAATAAAAGAAGTTATCAAATATGCCACAGACAAAATCAATGTACAAAATCAATTGCATTTCTGCACTTTGCTATAAATACTTGGAAAAGACAATAAAATACCATTTATAGTAGCATAAAAAATATAAAGTACCTAGGAAATATTCTTACAAAAACAGAAAAGGCCTATGTGGAGAAAATGATAAAACAAAGATCCTTGAGAAAACCTAAATGAATGGTAAAATAAATCATATTTCTGAGTAGAAAAATATCAATTCACAAAAGACATAATTCTCACCAATTGTTTTAGAAATCTGATGGAATAAAAATATAGAAATTCCTGCAGGTTTCTTCCCACCATGGAAAATGCAAGCTGATTCCTGACTGTACATAGAACAGGGAATGGGGAGTCTTGCCCTCCCAGATATTAATACTGTGTACTATTATAAAACTAGCAATTAAGACAGTATGGCATTGAGTAGAAACAGAAAATAATAGATGATTTAGAGAGACTAGAGGGCCCAGGAGGAGCCCCACACATTTATGTAAAATTCTTTATAAAGACTTGGCTCTTAAGACAGGTAAATGCAATAAATGCTACATGACAATTGGTTAACTATGAGGAGAAAAAAATGGATACCACCTCACATCACACATTAAAAAAAATCAATTCTGGTTGTAAGACAAATCTAAGAAATTGTTAGAAAAATATATATTGGAAGATAGTTTCATGATCTCAGATAAAGAAGAATTTTAAAAACGAGATACAAAAAGCATGAGCTATATAGGAAAAAATTTAGTTTTATTATTTTACTACTCCATTTATCCATGTTAAAGTGTTCAGTAGTTCCAAATACAGTGGAAAAAAGACTGGGACCAGTATCTCGCAAAAGAGAAAACACAAATGGCTAAAACTAATATGAGAGGATATATAACCTCATTAGCAATTAAAGAAGCTTACATTTAAATGACTATGACATGTCATGTTCCAGCCAGTGCATTGGAGAAGCTAAAATGAGTAATATCAAGAGCTGCAGAGGTGTGGGAGAAACAGAGCACTGTTAGAATGGAAGTAGGTTGTTAGAACTAATTTGGAAAGTGCTTTGGCTTTATTTTGACAAGTTTAAGATACCCCTTGGCCTATCAATTCCATTCCAACCTATAGACTCTGGAGAATCTTTATATATATAATATAATACATAAGAAATATATATAGATACTTATATATAATATATATTTAAATATTATAATAAATTGTTTATGCATATATATGCATACACACAACATACACACATGAGATGACCATAATATTTATGAAATACTTGTTTGGAAAATTTTAGTAGATTATTTTTAGAGCAGGTTTAGGTTCACAGCAATATAGAGCAGAAAATAGAGTTCCCATATAGCCCTCGTCCCCACAAATGGACAACCTCTCCCATATCCACATCCTGAACCACAATGATGTGCTTGCTGCAATTAACGAACCTATACTTCTGCATCAGAATTACCCAAAGTCCATAGTCTACATTAATATCTGCTCTTAGTGGTGTGCATTCTATGAGTTTTGACAAATGTTTAATGACATGTATCTGTCATTGTAGAATCCTATAGAAGAGTTTCACTTCCCCAAAGAGCCTATGTGCTCTGCCTATTCATCCCTCCCTTCCCATTAAATTCTGGGAACCACTAATCTTTTCAATGACTTCATAGTTTTGCCTTTTCCAGAATGTCGTATTAGTAGCAATTGTACCATAGGTAACCTTTTCGGATTGGCTTCTTTCACTTAGTAATATACATTTAAGGTTCCCACCAGCACTGAATTCCCACCAGCACTGAATTCCCACCGGCAATGAATGAGAGTTTCTGTTGCTCCACATCCTTGCCCTTATGTGGTATTGTCACTGTCTGAATTTTCACCATTCCAATCTGTAGAATCATTGTTATTAATTGGGGGAAAGACAACCAACAAATAAAGGAAATAACTCAGAAGTTCATTAACAGAATGATTTTAAAAATTGAGGGCTGTGCATATAATAAGTGACATAAAACTATACACACACTTTGTACTAAAGTCAGTTTGCTGTTTTGATATTGTACTGTAATTAGGTAAGATGCAAGCACTGGGTAAACTGGGTGAACGGTACATGGAGCCTCTCTGTACTATTTTCCCACTTTCTGTATGCCTATAATTTTTTCAAACCAAAAAGTTAAAAAAAAAAAACAATTTGAGTGTTGTTTTCTCATAGATAAAATAGTATCCAGCTATGGAAGCAATGAACCACTGATAAAAACCACAGGGCTACATCTCAAAAATGTTACATGGAATAAAAAAAATGCAGTTGAGTAAAAACAGATACAGTATGATGCTCAAAACACACAAGCTAAGCAATATATTACTTTGACATACAACTGTGATAAAACTCAAGAAAAACAAGTGAATGCTAAGAAAGAATTGATGATAATGCTTATCTCAGGGAACCCCCATGCTTTTGTGAGTTTTACATCCGAGAGACTATCAGGTTCTCACAGTGAATATCAGAGAATAATTCAGGGGGATTGGAAAAGGAACCATTTTGAAATAGACCAGAACATTCTGTGTATTCTTATTAACTAGACCTGCTGTCAGAAGAAATGATCTTACTAGAGACTAACCTGCTGGGGTTTTATTGGAGGCTATAACTTACCTGGGCTAAAAGGAAGGATATTTCATACAAAATGAAGCATTCTCACATAGACACAGAGAGGGGAGCATCACATACTGGGGTCTGTTTGGGGGGACTAGTGGAGTGACAGCGCAGGGTAGGGAGGTTGGGGAGGGATAACATGGGGAGAAATGCCAGATATAGGTGATGAGGGGATGGAGGCAGCAAACCACATTGCCATGTATGTACCTATGCAACAGTCCTGCATGATCTGCACATGTACGCCAGAACCTAAAGTACAATAAAAAATATTTAAAAAAATGAAGCATTCTCTTACCATGTGATCCAGTAATCACACTCCTTAGCATTTCCCCGAATAAGTTGAAATGTCCACACAAACATGCACATGGATGTTTATAGCAGTTTTATTTATGATTGTCAAAACTTGGGTGCAGCCAAGATATCCATCAGTATAGGCACAGAGAAATAAATCATGGTACGCAGATAATGGAATACTATTCAGTGCTAAGAAGAAATGAGCCATCAAGCCATGAAAAGACACATAGGAATCTTAAATGTACATTATTAAGTGAAAGAAGCTAATCTGCAAAGGTTACCTACCATATGATTGCAATTAAGTGATGTTCTAGAAAAGACAAAACTATGGAGTCATTAAATACATTAGTGGTTTAGTGGGGAGGAAGGGGTGTGTAGGCAGAGCATCATTAGGGTAGTGAAACTATTCTTTATGATTCCAAAATGATGGATGCCTGCCATTATACATTTGCCAACACTTATAAAATGTAACACCCTGAGACTGAATCCTAATATGAGCTGTGGGCTTTGGGCTATAATAATGCATCAATGTAGGTTCATTGATTGCAACAAAGGCACCACTGTGCTGGGGGATGCCCATAGTGAGGGAGGCTGTGCTTGTGGGTGGGAGCAAGGACCATATGGGAACTCTCACTACTTTCTACTGTATGTTGCTGAAACTGCTCTAAAGTATAAAGTTTATAAATTAAAAAAATAATTGGTCTTTAGTTTAGCATTTAACAATATTTTATTGAAGCAAACTTATAAAATAAAAGGATTTAGCAGAAACATTTTTCATAGAGCATATAAATATAGAGCATCTAAGAGATGATTTGGTTCTCATTTAAGTTCTGATCTGTCTCTAACTTTGGCTAAGCTGATTTTAATTGATGGTTTTTGCAGGATGGTGTCCAGACCAGCAGCATCAGTACCACTTGGATATTTGTTAGAAATGTGCATTCTCAGACCTTACCCTGGAGCTATTAAATCAGAAACTCTGGGAGGGGGACTACTATGGCTTGAATGTTTGTGTTGCCTCCAAAATTCATGTTGAAGCTTAATCTCTAATGTAATAGTATTAAGAGGTGGGGCCTTTAGAAGGCAATGATTAGGCAGTGAGGTTTCTGACCTTATGAATGGGGCTAGCACCTTATAAAAAGGCTGGAAGCAACTAGGTTGGCCTCTTCTGCCCATCAATCTCTTCTGTCATGTAAAAACATAGCAACAAGTTGCCATCTTGGAAGCAGCACTCATCAGACATTGATTCTACTGGGACCTTGATCTTGGACCTCTCAGCTTCCAGGATGGCAAGGAATATATTTCTATTGTTATAACTGCCAACTCTCAGGTGTTTTGTTATGTAGCGGGAACAGAATACTACAGGGATTCAGCAGTTTGTTTTAGCACAAGCCTTCCAGGTGATTCTGACGTGCATAGAGTTTTGAGAACCACTATTAGTTTCAAACTTTTCTTCTATAAAAGTAGTAGATGACAGTAGATTACCTCTTTTCAACGTGTGATGAATATATTACTGATCATGTGCATGATGGTTTTAGGTGGCACAAATAAGAACATTTTAACTTTTACCAACTATATATTTATTTTAAAGCTTATTAGAAAAATATAAATAGCTTACAAATATATAAGTTCACTGATGTTATTGCTTCATATATGGCTAGGTTGAAAAAAAAAGAAAACAAAAAGACAATCAATGGAATCAATTTGAACTTGATGTAAATAGAAATAGCCAAAATAGTAAGGTTTTAGGAGAACATCACAAGATGCATGGAGTCATTTCTTAAATTTTGAGGCCTTAGTAACCTTGCATAGGATTAATCTCCAATTTATTTTCATTCTAAAACTATGAGATTTTATATGCTTATTTTTCTTACAGATTTGCCTCTTTAATTTTCTTTTTAAAATTCAAGCTAATATATTAAAAATGTAGCCCATGCTGCTTGAGCTTGGAGGGGAAATGGCCAATTAGTGTGCTTTTTACTGGGGGATACTTATCTGAGATTCGTATTTAACCATGGTTAATGGACATGTGGATAATTCACATGCAAATCATCAAAATTAAATATATTAAGAAGAAATCTGTTCTGAAAACACCATTTAATTTTAGAAGCATTTTCTTCTTTTCACTACTTGAAGTATTTATAGTGGCATAGGCAGATGTTTTTATAAAAAGTAAATGAAATGACATTTGGGACAGTAATAAACATATTTTGGTTAATTAGGGATTTATACTCCATAAAAGTTTTCACATTATAAATGGCTACAACATAGCTGGCCTTTTTAAGTGGCATTTTTAATAGCTTTATTGCAATATAATTTACATTGCCATAGAGTTCACTTACATAAAGTGCACAATTTAGTGGGTGTGTATATTCACAGAGTTATGCAACCATCACCTTGAGCAATTTTAGAACATGTTCATTATCCCAAAAAAGAACCCCATATTCATTATCAATTACTTCCCATCCCCCATCTAGTTCAAGCCCTAGGCAACTACTGGTGTACTTTTTATTTCTATGGTTTTTCTCATGCTGGACATTACATAGAAATGGAATCTTATGTGCAGTGGCCGTTTGTGACTGGATTCTTTGACTTAGCATGTTTAGATTCATCCATATCATAGTGTACATGTGTCGGCATTTTATTCTTGAGTAATATTCCATGGTATTGATATAGCATGTTTGTCTGTCCATTACTCAGGTGATGAACATTTGGGTTATTTCTACTTTTTGCCATATAAAGAATGGTGCTATGAACACTCATGCACAAGTTTTTGTGTGAACATATGTTTTTATTTCTCTTGGGTATATACCTAGGAGTGGAATTGCTGAGTCAGATGGTAACTCTATTTAACAATTCAAGAAACTGATTGGATATAAAGCCTTCTTATTCAAAATAAAATCATGATTTTATTTAAAACTAACTCTACTTCTGTTTTAATGAGGTATGAATTTTGTTTGACAAGGATTTTACATAAAATCTGTCTCCAAAATGGTGTTTGGCAAAAATCATTATTAAAATACATATTTTTGAACACAGCGGCTTACAAACTGCTTTGCTACATTGCAATTTATCATTATTTATCAAAATTGTCATGTCCTCTGTGACATGTTTCTTTCTCTGAATATTTTATTGTTGCCGGTGTCATTAAGCATTTAGAAAGAAATGTCCTGGAATCTTCTTCCTGAACTGATGAAATTCATGATTTTTGTGTATGGGCATTTACAAATAAATTATATGTTGTTAAGAAACCAATGGTAGCTTCTTTCTTTAAAAATTCTCATTTCAACGTCAATAAAAAGTTTCTAAAATGGAAATATACCATTTTAATGTCTAGCTGCATCTGACACTTTAAGTTTTGCTGTCCTACTTATTAAAGTTTTAGGAAGGGATACTTTTTATAGAATAAGATTTTATATTCCATAAACTATTAATATTTGACTTTGTTTTACTTTGTCACAACGTTCCTACAAAGCTTTTCTGCCAAAATGACTGCCTTTATTTAGATTGTTTCTAAGGAAAGGTCGTCAAAATGGTCCTTTTTTTTTTTTCTTTGGGTTGGAGTCTTACTCTGTCACCCAGGCTGGAATGTAGTGGCACAATCTCTGCTCACTGCAACCTTGGGCTCCTGGGTTCAAGTGATTCTTCTGCCTCAGCCTTCTGAGTAGCTGGGATTACAGGAGTCCACCACCACACCCAGCCAATTTTTTTGTATTTTTAGTAGAGACGAGATTTCACTATGTTGGCCAGGCTGGTCTCGAACTCCTGACCTCAAATGATCTGCCAGCCTTGGCCTCCCAAAGTGCTGGGATTATAGGCATGAGCTCTTGCGCCTGGCCCAGCATGATCTCTTTTTATAGCTACTTAAAAGTTAGTTTTTGGTACATTGTTGTTAGAAAGGGATATTCCTGAAAAAAGAAAACAACGAAATTCATAGACTACCTGGGGTAATAGAAAAAGAAGCGACAACATAGGAAAAAGTTGCCCCTTAGTGAAGAGAAAGAAATAACTACCAATTAGACTTTAATGGATTAGATTTCTTTATTGACGAAGACAGTTAAAGCCACACCTAACTTTCCTTGCTGCACTAAAAGCAAACAAACAAAAAACCCAAAAGAATACTCGGGCAGCTTGAGACATGCAGTGCCCTTATAAACAAAACAAGACATATTCTTATTATTGGAATAGAGAATTGTATGATTCTGCAGACAGATCAACTGAAATCATTCTTGATTTCATTTCTGGTAGGGAGAAACTGTCTTACACATACCATGATAGAGTAGTGGGTGTTTATAATGAAAATGCAAAGCTTCATAGTTTGAGTCATATGGGAAGTAACTCTGAGACAGTGCTTAGAGTGTTTATTAGTGAGTGCTGTTGAAAACAACACAATGGAAGAGAAGAGAATCAGGATCCAACAGAGGGAAGAGTCGAGGTGTTTCTTTGGCCAACAACATGGAAGCTTTAGAACTGAAATGGTTAATCAGTTTAGTGTCATGTTTGGCCAAAGTGGCCAGGTCATTGGGAACCACCTCCATTAGTAAATGAATGAGGCTGACAACTCCCATCCACCAGGGCATGACCTTAGGTCAGGCATTCTCTGCAGCTCAGACTATTCCAGCTCTGAAAGGAGCTCACAGCTGGGATTGTCCTCTGACAGCATTCTCTGCACCTGGGCCGAGACTTTCTTCCTTGAGGATTGGCCCTGGTGGTCTTTCTCCCATGTCTACTGCACTACATAAGTCATTGTCCCCTTAACATTCACAAAGCTTTTGAAAATATTTATATTTTTTTGTTTATGAAAGTATTACAATTAGACACAAATCTGCATTCAGGAGAGCACTGGTTAAATCCATTATTTTTCAAACTGTGTGCTCTGGTTTGAATGTTTCTGTCTCCTCCAGATTTGTATGTTGAAACCTGATCCCCAAGGTGATGCTATTAAAAGGTAGGACCTTTGGCAGACGATTATTAGATCATGAGGGGAAGGCTCTCATGAATTGATTAGTGCCATTATATAAAAGAGGAAAGGGAGCTTGTTTGCTTCTTCCAGGATATGAGGACACGGTAAGAAGGAATGATCTATGAAAAGTGGGCCCTTGCTGAATCTGCTGGTACCTTGATCTTGGACTTCTCAGTATCCAGAGCCATGAGAATTGAATTTCTGTTGTTCATAAGTTACTTGTCTATGATATTTTCTTATATCTGCCCAAATGGACTAAGACAATTTAACACTAAAATAATGAAGAAATCTATGTGTACTAATAAGAAAATATATCCATCATGTCATAGATTGAAAAATACCAGTTTGCTGACTAATACACATATGTGTGAAAATTCTGTTTTGTTTACAAAAGCTATACAAGTATGTAAAATGCACAGACACTTGTAGATTCACTAAGGCTTTCACCTTCTGAAGCCTGGCTTGGGGGTAAACAAGAAGAGAGGAATGATAGTTTTCAATTTTTATTTTTCTGAATTGTTTGAAATGATAATGAATCTGGTGATGTATGCTCGTTTGATATGTTCATTTTTTTGTTGCTGATGTAACAAATTACCACACATTTGCCTTAAAACAACATAAATTGTTTATCTCATAGTTCTAGACATCAGAAGTCTAAAGTGTGTCTTACGGGACTAGAATCAAGGTATCAGGAGGGCTGTCTTCCTTTCTGGAGGTTCAGGGGTCAGTCTGCTTTCTTGCCTTTTCCAGATTCTAGAGGCTACCTTCATTCTTTTGCTTGTGGCTTCTTTCTCCATCTTCAAAGCCAGCGGAATCACATCTTCAAATCTCTGTCTAACTCTATTCTCCCTCCATCTCCACTTCCAAGAATCCTTGTGATTTCACTGGGCCAACCCAGATAATCCAGGATAATCTCCTTATTTTAAGGACAGATGATTAACAATCTGAATTCCATCTGTACCTTACTTCCTACTTGCCATGTAACATAACACATTCATAGGTTCCAGGGATTTGGATGTGAACATCTTTGGTGGGGTGTTACTCTGGGTACCACAATAGGTAAGGGAAACAACGGCTTTCTCATAACCTATATGCTAGCCATTCATGCTTCCTGTTCAGTTAATACCAGGTAAATGAGAAAAGAGAAACATTTATGAGTAAATAATTATAATTTAATATGTTATTATTATTCTTTAATTTGCATAGTATTTATAATAAAGTTCAAAAACAATTTGTCTGTGAGGAAGTGGGTTTTCTAAACAAGGATAAAGCCACTTTCTTTAGGAAAATTGTCAGAGAGGCTGCATACTTTCTGTTCTTGCCTGCTTTTCCCATGGCAGCCTCTAATGTAGCTCTTACTTTTAAAATATAATAATTGCTTTATTGATCTCTTTTCTAATTTTCTTGGAGATTCTTTAAGATGGAGGCTATGTACTTTAACTTACCAACTATTCAATGAATATTCATTAAGTACCTATTATGTGCTACCTATTTTTCTGAACATTTGGGATATATCAATTGATAAAAAACAACAAAAATTTCAATTTTTTTTAATGGAGGGAAGGCATCCTTTATAGAGGGCGATGAAAGGAAAGAAACTAGAACAGGTCAAGAAGAATCAGAAGTGCCAGGGTTAGGGATTACTTGTAACTTTAAATAGGTTATTAGAATAGGCCTCATTAGCATGGTGATATTTGAGTAAAGGTTTTCATATGGTTTGGCTGCATTCCCCACCCGAATCTCATCTTGAATAATCCCCACATGTAGTGGGAGGGACCCGGTGGGAGCTAATGGAATCATGGGGCAGTTACCTCCATGCTGTTCTCTTGATAATGAGTTAGTTCTCGAGATCTGATGGTTTTATAAGGGGCTTTTCCCCCTTTTGCCCTTCACTTCTCCTTCCTGCTGCCAGGTGAATAAGGATGCATTTGCTTCCCCTTCCACCATAATTGTTAGTTTCCTGAAGCCTCCCCAGCCATGCTGAACTGTGAGTCGTTTAAACCTCTTTCCTCTATAAATTACCCAGTCTCAAGTATTTCTTTATAGCAGCATGAGAATGGACTAATACAGGCTTAGAGGACTTTAAGGAGTTAGTCACAGGGTGTCAGAGTGGGCTTCATTAGGAAGATGCTATTTGAGTAAAGACTCTGAGGATTTTAAGGAGTTAGTCATGTGGGTAACTACACAACTGTGTTGGAGGCAGAGGGAGTATTTACTACAAAGTCCTTAAGGCAGGAAAATTCCAAGACTGATCAAGTAACAGCAGGAGAGTGTGTGCAGATGCCTTGGGCCAAGATATTACATAAAGACTGAAGGGAGCTCAGGGTGGGGGGTGATCTGAGAGAGTGATTTTTCTGGCTTGGGTCAGGGTGGTAGCAAAGAACATGATGGGAAGTCATCAGATTCTGGATGTGCTATGCTTGAAAGATAGGGCCAGTAAGGCTTGTGGACAGCTTGGTTGTGGGATATGACAGAAAGCGGTGTCAAGGATGATTTCAGGGCTTACAGTTTCACCAATCGGAAGGATGAAGTTGCCATCAACTGAGATGAGGAAGGCTCTGGGGAGCAGGTTTGGTAGAGAAGATCCACAGTTTATCTTGGGCATATTATAAAGTTGAGATTCTATAAGACTTCCAGGAGTAGATGTTAAAAAGGCAATCTCCAGATATATGAGTCTGGAGTTTAGGAAAGAGATCTGGAATATGTGTAAATATGGGAGCCATGAGCACATAGTAGATGCTGACTGAACGAAGAGACTAAGATTACCAAATAGCGTATGGGCTTGAGGATGAGACTGAGAATGGAGTCCCGGGTCATTCCAGCAGAGATTAGGGCAAGAAGGGAAACCAGCCAACCAAAAAGACTAAGCTGGAGCCATCAGCACCCTTTTTGACAGCAGTAGGTAGTAGATATTTATTTGGTGGATAAATGCACAACTAGGTCATAAAGTAGCAAAGGACAATGCGGAATTTTATCTTTCCATGCAGAATAAATTAAAAGATGAAAAATAGGATCAACTGTATTTATCCTATCAGTTAATAGGTGGGAAGCAAGTCATGGAAATTAACATGAAAATAGATCTGTTTCTTTTTACTCTGTAAATATATTTGTTTATAATGAAATGAATAAGAACCATTAATTTTAATAAGTTAAACTTTTTTTTTCTGATGCAATTACTTTTTAATCTTCATGGTACTTAATGTGCTGGTGTTGCTAATTCTTTGAAAAAGTATGTAAAACTCTCCTTTCTCTATAGAGATAAATCTAGTTCTTCAGATTGGCTTTTCTATACTTTTTATGTGTTTTTGTTTCAGAGACAGGGTCTTGCTCTGTTGCCCAGGCTGTGGTGTAATCATGGCTCAGTGAAGCCTCGACTTCCTGGGCTCAAGGAATCCTCTTGCCTCAGTCTCCTGAATAGCTGGGACGACAGGGGCACACCACACTCAGCTAATTTATTTATTTATTTTGTAGAGATGAGGTCTTGCTATGTTGCCCAGGCTGGTCTCGAACTTCTGGGCACAAGCAAATCTCCCTGCCTATGCTTCCTAAATTGATAGGATTACAGGTATGAGCCACCATGCTTGGTCATGTGAATATGCTTTAGAATAGCAACACTAAGTAGTTGAAACTCATTTTAGAAATTATCCCAGGAACATATCTAAATTCTTCATAAGGAATTATAGGAGAATTTCTAAAGTCAACTTGGTAAAACCTACTAATGCTCTTCTTTGAAAAAGCAAGGTTTTGCTTCCATGTATTTGATAATTTGCAGTAGAACTTTCAACTTTCACTGTGTTCCTAACTTGTATTAAAGGTGATTTGGAAATTGTGTTGAGCATGTATCTTGCTATAGTATAAAAGAAGTAGACATTTTCCTTAAGGACTTTATATTCTAGATTAAACAATTAAAACACTTATATAAATGTACATACAAACAATTTAGTTGAGAAAGTATAAGATGATGTAATTGCAATTCTGTTTATCTACCTTTTTGGAGAGAGGAATTTATAAAAAATGGATTGAAAAAGTGGCAATAACTATAAACTTGCATTTTGACAGAAAGGAAGAATACAAAAGGAAACAGTATCAGCTGCCTTAATATAGATACAAGTTGTACAAATAGGATAGCCTATACTTGAATAGTAGGTCACATATTTTACAAAGTAAATTAAATTTGAATATATTGGGCCTGACCTGTTGGTGGGAAGTGGATGTCTCAGTGTGGGGAGATGTGTAAGCTTTCTCAGGAGCAAAGAGAGCCGTAGGTATTGAAATCTTTGTGAAGGGTTGGAATCTGAATAGGAAATAGCAGTTTAACAATGCTCATCTTAAACCACAAACCTCAGTTTTTTAATGAGGGTTTTAAGAGTCTCTGAAGGTACAACCTGGGTTGGACAATTACCCAAGATCTGTTACGTATTTAACATTAGGGAAGTTGTACAAAGTATGTTACTGCTTTTTGTGTTTATTTTTGGTGAAGACCTTCAGAAAGGCCTTAGCTGATCTCCAGGTCAAAGCCTATAGTGACCACCCTTATTGCCCCTGCATGCCACACCTTCCACTCTGTGCTTCCTTGTCACGTTCAGGGACTTTGTTGTCGTACTTCCTCTCTCACTGCAGAGGGATTCCAGAGCTCTTGGAAAATAGGGAGTAGCTCATCGTCTTCTATGGGCTGAGGGGAACAGTGCTTGATTCACGATAAGAAAATTCTATAATCTTTGGACCTTTGGAAGAGGTGACAAATACAGAGATCTTTCTTGGAATAGAATTTGTCCCAAACTATTTTGAGAAAGCACACAAAGCATTAACATTTACATTTTAAATTAAAGCATAGGGAAACTGTTTACAACAAGGGGACAGAAGTTGATGCTGTCGTTTATTATGTTATGTGCTGGTTATAGACCTTCATTTTACAGTTATTTCTCTAAAATGCAGTTAAAAAAAAAAAGAATGCCTAGCACCATAGCAACCTCTATGAAATGAGGCATATGCTGTTTCTAAGACTCACAATATGTTTTTCTGAACTGTTTGCTCATAAACATGTTTATTGTAGGTGCTGTCTGAGCAGGGGCTGCTTTCCTGTAGAAATCCTCTCTTGAACACATTAGGTTCTGGTTCCTCTTGTGGAAGAATGAAGCTTTTTGACTACCTTGGAGAATTTGATACTTTTAGGTATTTGTGACATAATCAATGGCTGATATGTGTCTTCAGGATTTGTGACTGTCCTGTCATAAGTTGCCCTAGTTTCAGAATGCATAGAATATCACTGTCTTTTTATTACTGTTATTATTGGAGACAGACTCTCACTCTGTTGCCCAGGCTGAAGGGCAGTGGTGAGATCTTGGCTCACTAGCTCAAGCCGTCCTTCCACCTTAGACCCTGGAGTAACTGGGACTATAGCGGTGTGCCCCATGCCTTGCTAATTTCTAAAAAATATTCTGTAGAGATGAGGTTTTACCATGTTGCTCAGGCTGGTCTTGAAGTCCTGAGCTCGAGGGACCCACCCACCTCAGCCTTCCAAAGCACTGGGATTACAGGTATAAACCATTATGCCCAGCCCACTCTGTCTTTTGAGATCGGGGAAAGTTGAGATGTAGTGACACAGATATTCTGTGTACTATAGTGATATGTTATTTGTGAATCATCTTGTTCTCGCTCTTAAAGTGTCTATGCTAGAAACATCGTTTGATGTGGTATCTGATACGAGTTCACCTTCTGGTTTTGTCACTAAATGCTTTATAACGTCGATCCCAACATTTCTCTGTGTCTACAGAATTGTTAAATTACTAAATTAAAATGAATTTATGAGATCCTTTTGATGTCACGAAATGTAATAGCTGCTGAGTGCCCAAATATATATCCATTTTTCATTAGTGAAGAAGACTCATAAGTGGTAAGGGAGAGGCTGCTTTTGGAGAGGGCAGAGTGAGAGGAGATGGTAGTTTGAAAATATGTCTTATAAGGAAGGCTAATGAGGAGGCAATCATTCTGCAACATGTACTTGTGATCTAGTAAAGCTTGTGTTTTATATAGAAGGCTGCGTAGCATTTATGACTGGGAATGTGTGAAAATAATGACTTAGAGTCAATGGGGCCAAGGGACATTTGTGGCATCTAACCCAGGTCTTTTTAATTCCCAGGCTAGGGGGCTACAGTTCTCTTCTGGAAGTTGCTTGGCATGATTGTCTTACTGCTCTTAAAGCAAAATAGCCCAAATTATGTTTAAGAAATGTTTTAGAAAAATGATTGCCTCACGTTTCTAACACCACTCTTGATTATTTGTGTATTAAATAGCTTCTTATTTGGGGAAAAGTATACGGAAATTTAAGCGGGAAATTACTTGGGAGAACTTCTTTATTATTAGTTCGTTATTGCACTGCTATAAAGAATTACTTGAGACTGAGTAATTTATGAAGCAAAGAGGTTTAATTGACTCACAGTTCTGCAGGTTGTACAGGAAGCATAGTTGGGGAGCCCTCAGGAAACCTACAATCATGGCGAAAGGGTGAAGAGGAGGCAAGTACCTTCTTCGCATGGCAGAACAGGAGGAAGAGAGCAAAGGGGAAAGTGCTACACACTTTTATATATTTATTTTTTTTAAGGCAGTCTTACTCTGTAGCCCAGACTGGAGTATAGTGGTATGATCTTGGCTCACTGTAACCTCTGCCTCCTGGGTTCAGGTGATTCTTATGCCTTAGCCTCCTGAGTAGGTGGGATTATAGGCATGTACCACCATGCCAGGCTGATGTTTATATTTTTAGTAGACATGGGGTTTGGCTTTATTGGTCAGGCTGATCTTGAACTGCTGGCTCAAGTGATCTGCCTGCCATGGCCTCCCAAAATACTGGGATTACAGGCATGATCCACCATGCTTGGCCTTAATACTTTTAAACAACCAGAACTTGTGAGAACTCACTCACTATCACAAGGACAGCAAGGGGGAAATCCACTCCCATGATCCAATCACCTCCCACCAGGTCCCTCTCCAAACACTGGGGATTACAATTCAACGTGAGATTTGGGTGGGGACACAGAGCCAAACCATATCACTGAGGAACAACTTAATTTAGTTAGTTTCTGTGTATTTGTAAGAATAAGTTTTCTTATAAACTATTCTATTTTTTAAGTTCAACTATTTTTTCTTCCTTAAAAATAGGGAGGTTGAAATTTGATTTTATAGTTTGATCTCTTATTATTCAACCATTAGCCAATAAATATAAGTGGTAATTATTTAAGAAGAATAACATAATAATCAAATATTGGGAAATATAAGAAGCTTAGCACTGTGGAGTTGGAAGGGACAAGTCACCAGAATTTATAGTCAGCATTTATCTAATTATTCTGACCCCCTTAAATGTAAAATGACAAAAGTAATACTTGATACATAGATTTAGTTTAAGTATTAAAATATAATGTATTCATTCAAAAATATTATTAAGGTTTTGGTTTTTTTTTTTTTTTTTTGACAGAGTCTTACTCTGTTGCCCAGGCTGGAGTGCAGTGGTGCATTCTCGGCTCACTGCAACCTCCACCTCAATGGTTCAAGCATTCTCCTATGTCAGCCTCCCAAATAGCTGAAATTACAGTCATGCACCATCATGTCCAGCTAATTTTTTGTATTTTTAGTAGAGACAGGGTTTTGCCATGTTGGCCAGGCTGGTCTCGAACTCCTGACCTCAAGTGATCTGCCCACGTCAGCCTCCTGAAGTGTTGAGATTACAGGTGTCAGCCACAGCGCTCAGCCCACTGAGTATTTAGTATGTGCCAAGGCATATGCCGGTTCAGAGGATATATCTGTGTACTAGAAAGAAGATCCTGGCTTTACTAACTAGGAGGGGAAAAAACTTTACCCAGCGATGACAAAAGTGATAAGTACTTTCACAGTGCTCATTGTGACAAAGTGTCAGACCTTACACAGTACCTGATACTAGGAGAGAAAGAGGGATGGACCTGATGTGTCTTAGGTGTAAAGTATACCCATTAGTTAATCCTGACAGCAATTCTATAAACTTGGTCTAATTTTCCTTCATCTTACAGCTGAGCAAACTTGTGTTCTTGTAGGTTAGTGTCAAGTAACGTTTGCTACATAAGTTAATGCGTAAAAGGAAACCTGAAGCAGTTGTGCAGTTAGCCCAAATTCTTCAGCAAGTTAGCAATAGCTGGGACCAGAGCTGTTTCTGACTTCAACCCAGGGATCCTTTCATTATTCCACACTGCCTCTCGGAGTATACATAGGGGTGTGTGTGTGTATGTATGTGTGTGTGTGTGTGTGTGTGCATATATATATATATATATATATGTATATGTATATATATGTATATGTATATATATGCATGGGAGATAGGAAAGGTTCACAGTCTTATATATGCTACCATTATCAATATAAAATTATTTCACAAAACACAAATAATAGTGAAGTCAGGGCTCCTAGTGTAATCCATTTTAATTCCTATCACTAGTTATAGGTATATTCAATTATCCAGATAGATTGACTTTATGCTGTGGATTTAGTGCATGAATTACAAGATCCAAATCTATGAAGTTTTGTTTTTCTGGAAAACTACTGGCTGTGAAGCAATTTAAGCCAGAATTCAAGGCCATTCATCCAAAATTTAAGGTGTTCTGAAATAGAAGGTATATATATCACTTCATCTAATGTGTGGGTTGTGTGGGAGACTTTTCTTTGCAAATTGAATCATTGGAGACCAATGATCCTCTAACTGCATTTGAAATCCTTCAGCTGGCAAAACTTTGGTAGTTTTAATTTCTTTCTCAAAGAAAACATCTGTTATAGGTGTCTGTAGTTGAGTTGTGTGTGGGCTACATATTTTAATTAGTAAAGCTATAATGACTGTCTTGGGATTTTGTAGAAACCCTAGTAATAGTTAGAAGTGAACATTTTTAATCCTTTATTGTGATCCCATTATCAATTTCAAGTCAGTTTCTACCCTACACCATCTATCCACCAACTCCCAGCTGTTTTGAAAGAATATATATAATATTTTTCTAACTTGATTTGTAGGGAATTGCTTTGAGTTCGAAGGCTCTTACTTTTTGCCTGGAAGGGAAGCTGGGTCAGCAGAGCGATTAGTTTTAGAGGGCTCGTCTTTTTTGCATCATATAGTTGCAGATCTAAGCAATGTCCTTAAGCCCAAGGAAATTATACAGCACTCCCAGAGTCTTCCTGGGTTTTCAGAAGGTGAGTATTAGCTAACAGTACCTAACTATGCCCTTTCTCTAATTTCTGTGGACTCTGAACATTGCTGTAATGTACTACTAGAGAAATACAAGATTTGTACTTTTTTCTTTTCTTTTCTTTTCTTTTCTTTTTTGAGATGGAATTTTGTTCTTTGTTGCCCATGCTGGAGTGCAGTGGTGCTTAAACATCAACCTGAATTCCATTTCTCTCCAGTTTGCAGTAGTCTGCTCAAATAAGTAGAGTTTTAAGGCTTTTAAATGGTTACTAGTCCTGCTAGTAGAGAAAGGCGATCCAGCCCCAGGTAATGTGTATGTTGGTACTATCACTACAGTGCTTTGGGTAGACCAGTCTCATCATGACTTCTGATCTGAAGTCTATTGTTATAGAAAGGTATAATATATTTATAATTTTTCTCCCAATATTTCTTTGCTTCTCTGTGGCGGTATTTCTTCCCTAAACACTTAGATATCTGTTTGATTTTACCCTTGCAGCTGTGTTATAAGGCAGACAAGCTCAAGCTGACACACACAGTTTCTCTCATGACAAGGACCAATTGTGATTTATGACCATTTACAGGATGCTAGTGATGTGGGGAAGGGTGCATTTTTAGCCAGCAAGGCTATGTCCTTTCACTTGGCAATAAAGCACATGTTAAAAATACATATCAGGGGTTAAAAAGAGGAACCTTCGCTGTAATTTTCTTTTTCGTGAAGAGCCCTTAGGCTAACTTTCTCTAATGTTCAGCTAATGTGTTTGTATCTTCAAATCATCTTAACAAATATTTATTGACTGCTTGCTTCTTGCAAGGTGTTATGCTGGCTGAAGTGATCATTTTCATGAAAATTCTAATGTATAGGATTGGGAAATTAAAAAAGGGGGTTATTAGCATGGGTCTTTGTCTGCTTTAGTTGAATAGAACCTATTATGAAGCAATACATTTTCCTCCAAAAATCTGGCTTATTTAGCAAGCAGCATATCAACTAAAGATGGAGAAAAGAAGTGGAAACATTTATTCACTTGTAATGGTAATATGATTCTTTGTTTTCACCAGAAATTCTTGAAAACCTAGATTATAATGTGTTACAGTACAACCTTGGGTTTGGCTTTGAGCACCAAGGATAGACGAAGATTTATGAACACAAAAGATGCTGTGAAAGCACAGACTCCTGCTAAACCCTGAATGTCCTCTAGTCCTCCACACTGTCCTAAATGTGGAAAAATCAGTCTTCTCATTGGTTAGAACCCGGTGACTTCCATCATTGTAATTACTGTGATATAGCCTATAGGGTATGAGTGATGAAATAATTTAATATTGCTGGGAAAGCGACTTATTATTCGTTTAATTTGTATATTTGCAAGCAGTTCTTCATTTCTACTCACAATCTTTGCATTCATCACTTACTGAAATGGGGTTCTGAGTTAATAAGATTTTTTTCCTCATTATAAGAATTCTCAGAAGAAGATCTAATTAGGCATCTTCATTTCATTTCTAAAAAGGCCTCTTTACAGAGCCTTTTTAGAAGCCCAGCAAACACTTGTTTTTATACATCATTGTACCAAACATAGTCACATGACTGTACCTTGATGCAAAGAAGACGGTGAAGATGTAATTTTTTAAGCCTTGGCATATTAAAAAAATCAGGATTCTGATAGTAAGAAAGGTGTATTGTTTCGTTACCCCAGGTGTGCATTTTTTTTCTACCTCTGATTTCTTTCGAGTACTTTGATGAAGTACTCTGCTGCAGTACTCCCCATGCTCTGGCAATTTTCTTTTTCTTGCCGGCTGTAAAGTGTGGTGTTTGCACTTCATGCCTGAGTCTTTCTTTCTGAGAAGAGGCTCCTACAAGTCTTGCTGCTTTCAATTACGTTAATATGACAAGTGCAACCTTGAAGCAAAACTTTAAAAAGGTATTTTTTTTCCTTTTTAAAAACATTTCAATGTTTAATTGTCATTTCTAATTATCTGTGCAAACTGATTGATGCAGAAACACACAATTCTGAGATAAAGAGGGGCCATGGGACTGAAAACTTAGGTTTACTGACTGAGAGAGGCAGAGGTGGTTCCCAAATAGAAACTACGGCTGCTACCAGAAGAAGGGAATGTGGGTGCTGAGAAAACGCGTAACAGACATCCAGTTCTGGAAGGTTTATTTGGCTTTTATTAATAAAAATACGAAGATCTTTCTGTGGTTTTCTGCTCTTAATCTTCCTTTAAATACCTCAACTAGACATAGTCGATATAGGTGGTTCTTGTGAGATAAAACCTCTGTGGTCTACTAAGAGTTAGGTCCCATGGAGGTACTCTCCTGATATTTACCCACAAAACTGCCCACATCTCTTAAAAAAGAGGGCATCTGGGCCAGGTGTGGTGGCTCACGCCTATAATCCTAGCACTTTGGGAGGCTGAGGCAGACAGATCATCTGAGGTCGTGAGTTCGCGACCAGCCTGACCAACATGGAGAAACCCTGTCTTTACGAAAAATACAAAATTAGCCAAGCATGGTGGCGCATGCCTATAATCCCGGCTGCTTGGGAGGCTGAGGCGGGAGAATTGCTTGAACCCAGGAGGTGGAGGTTATGGTGAGCCGAGATTGTGCCTTTGTACTCCAGCCTGTACAACAAGAGTGGAACTCTGTCTCAAAAAAAAAAAAAAAAGCATCTGATTTGCCTTTAAGAAGCATGTGCAGGATGGGGTGTGAATGAGGGTGGGTGAGGCCTTTACTTTCCATGCAGTTGCAGACTTTTTGGAAGCAGCTTTCATTCTCTGGGCCATATTTTAATTCCTGATCCTGATGTGGAAGGGAATCTTCATGTTAGTGTCTGGGTAGGCTTCTTGATAGACTTTTAGTTGAATAAGTAAGGAAGGATGCTCACATGAACAAACCTTATTCAGTGTCCCAGTTCCTGGGCAGCCCAGGGCATTAAGACCTAACCTAGGATGAGGATGGTTTGTGTGGAGCTACTGAAACTACAGCTCCTGATCTCATCCAAGATTGTTGTTTTCTATTTGCTGCTGACTGGCTGTTTCTTTGGCCTTCCAGCAGCAGGGATAGCCCACATAATTACAGATTCCTAGATACTGAGGCATCTTAATGAGAATATGGCTTGATTTTGGAAGGACTAGAATGAAGGAGGCCAAGTGAATTGCTTCAGGGTACCTGGTAGAAGAACTGGCATTAGAACCTTGACTCTGTGCTCATTGTCCAGTGCTCTGCTCCAGTACATGAAATTTGTCAGAGAAAATGAGATGAAGCTCCATGTTTTCTTATGCCCTCCGTCTTTGTTCCTGGTACTTAACCAACCTGAAATCTACTCATGCATCTGTCAAGTTTTAGATTTAGTAACAGGCTCTTTGGCTATGGAAATAATTGGTGAGGTGAGGTCTCTGTGGTAGACTGAAGTAACTAAAGCAAAGGGAGGTGGGTTATCGTGGTGGAATGAGGGACAGCTTGTTACTTCAAAGGACATTTCTGCAGTTTGCGGTTGGTCTTGGGGCTCTTTTGTCTCTGTAGCTTATTAGCAGAGGAACAAAAAGCTACCTACAGTAGTGTGAATCAGCAAGTAGGAAGGATTGTTAGTCACGTGAACTCAGATATTTCCTATTGCCAAAGGCTTGATATATTCTTATCTTACCTTTTATCTTCTCCGTGATGATTCATTATATGTAGTGATAGCACAGTCTTCTGTGTGGCTCAATTGGGGGCACCCTTGGTCTAATCCAAGTAATTATCTGTACCTAAGATTACATACAGCACAATCAGTGAAGAGGCTGTCCTTTCTTCCCCTGTCACTAAGATCTAGGGTGACTCTGGAATGTCACTGTGTGAACATCTCTTACTCTTGTTGTAAGCATGTTTCTAAATCCCAAGTCAATCTGCTAAAGGATTTTCTGTGAATTTCTTCTTAATTTCTTGACGTAAAAGCTCTTAGGAACATATATAATCCAAACTTAATTCTTCATTTGAATCAAAATCATTTTTATTGAGGAGGGAACAATTATATGAATCTAGATTTTCCCAGGAAATCTGTGACATACAGACCTCAAGTCCAAATGGAACTCTAGGTAATGTGAGCCCTGGGTAAGGTATAACAAGGATGGGGAGGTAGGTAAAGAAAGGAGAAAATGAATCATTTATTGAGAAAGGGGGGCAAGGTGGCCAAATAGATTTGCTTCTCAAAAAAGGGTGTAATTTAAGCACTTAGTTTTGGTTTCTTTTGAAGCTGCCTTCCCTTTTCCCCTCTCCCTGTTCCAATATAATAGAATAAGATGGAAAAAACCAAAACAACTCTTTACTTATTTCCTAGAGTAATGCTTCTCAAATTTTAACAATGTGCATGCAAATCACCTGGAAATCTTGTAAAATGCAGATTCTGATTTAGTAGTGGTCAGACAGTGATTCTCAAAGAATGTTCCTCTGAGAAGCCATGTTGGAACCACTTGTGAGCTTATTAGAACTGTACGTTTATGAGCCCCACCTAACCTACTGAATTAAAATTTCATTAGATGGGCCCAGAAACTGTTTTAGGAACCTTGCCGGGTGATTCTTATTTACCTTAAAATTTGAGAATCACTGATATATATGATATTCTCTGGAGTTTTTCTCAGAATTCTGGTATTTTCTACTGTCATTGGGCTTACAGTATACTGTTGATCTTTAGCAATGGAAACAATTGGACAGAGACCTTTATTTAGGCTCCTGAATGGCTATTAGCATCTTGAAAGTTGACTGGGTTCACTAAAGTCTGTATATTTCTTGGTCCTTTGACATCTATTATTATAACACTAATACTTTCTGAAGCTGACTTGCCACTTCATAGAATCATGCAGTTCATGGAATTCTATGTACTTCATGGATTCATGCACATTAGAATAGCTGGAGACCTTTATATGGCAATTGAGTAACACCTTAAAAGATAGAATGAAGGAAAAAACTACCTAAAATTCCCTGTAGCAAGTTTTTTTGCAGAGTTTTAGGGGATATGGATACTATATGAGCTTTATATCTTTATGTTAGCTTAGTCCTAGTTCATTTCTGGTTTCAGTCATTCTAATGGCCACTGGCCATTGTTATCCAGAGTCTATGACTGGCTGGTTCTAATGGCTACAAGCATGCTTAGCAGTGCCCTCATGAATGTTGCCATCACTGTTGAAGGAAGAAAACATTTTAATAATAAGAATTGGAATGTCTCAGTATTCAGTTTCTGCAAAAGATGGATGTAAACTTTTACAACATCTCAACAGCTATTATTTTATTTGTTTGTTTATATTTTTATTTATTTATTTATTTATATTGAGACACAGTCTCACTCTGTTGCCCAGGCTGGAGTGCAATGGCGCCGTCTTGGCTCACTTCAACCTCTGCCTCTCAGATTCAAGCGACTCGCCTGCCTCAGCCTCTGTAGTAGCTGGGATTATGGGCCTGTGCCACCATGCCTGACTAATTTTTGTATTTTTAGTAGAGATGGTGTTTTACCATGTTAGTCAGGTGGGTCTCAAACTCCTGACCTCGTGATCTGCCTGCCTTGGCCTCCGAAAGTGCTGGGATTACAGCCGTGAGCTACTGCGCTCAGCCTATTTTTAAATTTACTTAAAAAATTTTTTCACACCCCGTGATTCTGCAACAGCTATAATTTTAATTTCTGAAAGTTTTGATGATTTCCTCCAAGGCTATAGCTGGAGAAATGCACATTGTCTATTATTAGTAGCATTTCTCAAATTGTTTACAAGGCCTGCAATATAGGTGGACTGAAACTGTGTTTATGCTTTTTCATTGAGAAATTTTGGTCTTGCAGAAAAAATCCATTTGTTTTGTGAATCTCTATAAAGCAAGGAGAAGAGTTCAAAATTTATGAGGGCACTCAACAAGTGTTCCAAAGAAGGCTATTTAGGTACAACATTTGGGTGCTTATATAGTGTGTTCTTTTTATCAATACATAGCTTAAATATAAATAGATCTAAAAACCTTAGTTAAGATGATAGGGTAGTGCACACCATGCTGTAAAATCTCTCATATGGAATTCACATAAAGTGTCTGCTGTAATTTTGTAATCTTTCCAAAAGCAATATAGTGTGTCTATAGCCTTCATTTACAACTTATAGAAATTTACTCATTTTATGCAGAAAATTGGAAAGGAGCAGATGTTTATTCCTAAGCTAGAATTTTGAAGTCCAACAATTAAAATAAACATGTCTTTGCCAAAACTTGAACTAAATTAAAAAATTTAGCATATAAATTAAAGCTCACTTAAAACTAAATTTATCAAGGAAATACATTTGTTTTGCATTGCTGGTTTCAATTACTCTGAAAATGCTTTTATTTTTATGGAACACTGAAGATTTGTAAAAGTTTCAAACAATTTATTGGACAATTGCACCATTTGAAATGAGTTATATATGTTTTGCTTAAATGTATGAGCTATTAGCACACAGTTGATGACATTATAGGGAGACATTAAAGCAACCATATCTTCTAGTTTATGTCTGTATTCCCAGGGGAGTTCAAGAAACTGGTCTGTAGACCTGAAATAGATAAAGTTATGGGCTGAGGATGAATGCAGCATTCTCTTCAATTCATTTCTTCTTTTGGTCAGGAATCTGAATTTGGAGACATCTTAAATAAATTATTCATAGTCACATATTTGTGCTCTTAGCTTATTGCCACAGAGCAAAAGTGATTTTTCCACTTTTTAGTATCTCTCTGCTTTTGTCTGAATTGTACAATGTTGACTAATTAATTTTTCTTAAACACTTTGCCCTCCACACGTAATTTTGCCTAAAACCTTCATTGACTCTTGTTACATGTGCTAGCATTCTAGGGTCTCAGTTTACTGTTGCTACCCTACTTAAATGTATCTCCAATACTTCCTAATTGTCACACCTTGGCTTCAACCAATTCAATGATTTTCTTTTCTCTGACACACATCAGGATTATGCAAAGTAGCTTCTTGGCTTAAGTTGGCCTGTATTTCTACAAAGGTCCAGTCAGATCCTCAGATGTGACTACCTTTACATATAGGGCAAGGCAGAGCATCTGAAATCTAGTTTAGGAATTCTATGTTGTAAATACTTTAGCTTAAAAACTCTTACATTTAACCATTTTTTTTAATTCTCTTTATTATATTACATGCTTCTGAAATAAAAAAAAATCTAAACATAATTAAATCCTTTCTTGAAAATGTAGGGTGATGTTATACACAATGTAAGTAAATTGTAAGATGGTGATTTCTACTAAACAGTTAAGGTATTAAACACTATTTATCCTTGTGTTAAATGGATTCAGGCTGTCTTTCTAGTGTTTTTGTATACTCTTGATTTTTTAGTGGTTTTTATGTTTTCGTAATTGTTTTAAGTGTCTGTCTTTTCTGCTGTACCTGTATCCAAATAGAAGTACTTATCTTTCTAATGTAATTTTTCAGTTTGTTGTAGGTTGGTAAAGCCTAGAATTTTTAATTTAAGCAAAAATAAATAGACTTTGAATAAGATCTCTCTTATAAATGAAGTACTTGACTCCTTGGTATTTTTTCTTTTGTCTACTTGGATACCTTTATTATTTGCTTACTTGTGAATTCTTATCTATGATTTGTATAATACAGAATGTTATTAAATAATCTCCAAGCAAGTAATTACTGCAGTTGAAATGGCAAGGGTATGGGAAGCTGGGTGGCGTTTGGTATTTTCAAGTGATGCATACTTAAATATTGATCTATTGGCCTTTTACTCAAAGTCTCCATCAAATCTCAGATCTTTTTTTTTTTTTTTTTTTTGAGACTGAGTTCTCTGTCACCGAGGCTGGAGTTCAGTGATGCGATCTTGGCTCACTATAACCTCTGCCTCCTGGGTTCATGAGATTCTCCCAACTCAGCCTCCTGAATAGCTGGAATGCTGGAATTACAGGTGCGTGCCACCACACCAGGCTGATTTTTGTACTTTTAGAAGAGACAGGGTTTCACCATGTTGTCCAGGCTGGTCTCCAACTCTTGACCTCAAGTGACCCACCTCCTTGGCCTCCCAAAGTGCTAAGATTACAGGCGTGAGTTGCCACACCTGGCCTTTCATCAAATTTTGAAAGCTCACTATTAAGACGTTTTTATTGGTTAGAAAAATTAAATCTATGATTCTATCTCTCAAATAAAATTCTGGTGACTTTTCCCTAACTCACCAAAAGTAGATACATATTTCTGCTTCATTGTTTTAAGAAAAAGCCTTAAGATATTTTGAAATAAAATTCTATACACATTGCACGGAACTTGTGGCTATGTAAAACGGCCTTCTCCAGTCTGAAAATCTCTCTTTTGATCTTTTATCTGTCGTCTCCTCCCCACTCCCTTCCTCCCCTTCTCCCTCCCCCCCCACTCCTTACCCAGTCTTGCCACTGCAGAACAAGAGATGGGATGAAAGTTGGAAAATAATAATTTATGGAGAAAGCCTGTGTTCTGTGCTTTATGAAAGTAAATTGTAGAAAATTAATGTTGTGACAAGATGATTCTATTTTGATGAATAAAATCATTGAAAAGCTTTCAAACCCCACTGTTTTCTCTGCTGAGAGAATTTTTTTCCTCTCTATTCTGCTTTGTATTCCTGGCTGTCTTCCCAATTAGTCTCTGCTAAAGAGTGATAATTAGGGTGATAGGATTTTCACCTACCTTATGAACAGTAAAAATACCCATTTTTTCCACCACTGAATCTATGTGTATTAACACTTTATGCTTTCAGAAAGAAAATCTCACACTGCTGTGATTCCTGCTTAAAAAAGGAGGTAATCTAATGCCAAAATAAAAGCAATTTTATGGTAGTTTTATGAGCTCTGGAGAACAATGGCCACATGATGTTCAGTTGCTTGTTTCATGTCTAATGACTGTGTTCAAGTACATCTTAAAGGCTAAATTTGGTTTAAAATGTTTTACATCTTCTCAAATTCCTTAGAACAAGAGAAGTAAATTAAAATTAAATTTGAGCCTTAAATGGATTGCCTGTTTTGCATAGGTAATCTATTCATATGGTTCAAAAATCTGAAAGAGTAATGAGTACATAGTAAGAAATTTCCTTCCTACATCCCCGTCTTCCCAGCTCCTTTTACTCCCCCTTCCTTCCCCATGAAAACTACTGTTACTAGGTTTTTATGTGTCCTTCTAGAGATTTTTATGTATATACAAACCTAAAATAAACATAGATGCTTATTCTCCTACTTTTTACAAAAAATAGCACATTTTATAAATATTTTTCCTCTTGATTTTTTTCTTGCTTAACATAATATAGAATTATTTCTATATACATACATAGGAACTTTTCTTATTTTTTTATAGCTGCATATCATTTCCTTGCACTGAAGTACCATAATATATGCATATTTCACAATTCCCTTATTCATATATATTTGACTAGTTTCCAATCTTTTGATATTATGAACAATACTGCAAAGAATATTATATATGCATAATTTTATACAGTAGGATAATTTCCCAGTATTGGAATTGCTAGGTTAAAGTATAGGTGTTTGAATGTTGATCGGCATTGTCAAATTACCCTCATTTAGGGATTGTGCTTATTTATGCTCTTACCAGGCTTATATGAGATTGTACCCTTTTCCTTAGCCCTATCAATAGAGCATGTTATCAGCCTTTGACATTTTGCCAGTGTGATAAATACAAAATAATACATTAGTAAATTTTTAACCTGTGTTTTTCTTATTATGAGTGAAGTGAAATATATTTTCATATATTTAAGTAATGTTTCTCTTTCTATAAACAATTCATATCTTTTCCTTTTTATGAACATTCACATCTTTTATTGTTAATCTTTTTATTTATTTCTATAGGCTTTTAATAAATTGTAGCTTTTCCTGTGATATAAAGTAAAAAATGTTTCATGATTACATCATTTGCATTTGACTCTGCGTATCATCTTTTTTTTCTATTGTTGTTTGTTATTTTCTGAAGAATTGGTTGAATTTCTCTAGTTTAATATGTTCCTTTTTCTTTGTGGCTTCTGGATTTTTAGCCATAATTAGGAATGGCTTCCCCATTCCACAATTACAAAGGAAATCTCCTGGAATTTTTTGTACTTTTATATTATCTTTAGTAGCAAATAAATCTCTGATTCCTCTGGAATTGGCTTGTAGTAAGAAGATTATTTTTTCTTTATATGACTTAATTATTGAATGAACTATCTTTTTCCCACTGATGTAAGATACTGCCTTTATTATACACTTCTCTATATTGTGTGATAGTTTTGGATTTTCTATTCAATCTCATTGATCAATCTGTTTATTTATGTGCTGTTTTAACTTCTAGAATTTCTATACTACCTTTAATAACTGAAATTGCTAAGCTGTTTTCTTATTTAAAAGTTTTTCTGAATGTTCTTATTTTCTTCTTTTTTCTTTATAAACTTCTAGATTGGCTTGTTTTATTCGAACAGCTGGTATTTTAAAAATAGGATTGCATTACAGTTTTAAATTAAAGCAAATTGTTGTTTTTATGATGCTGAAATTTATTCTCAAAATCATGATATTACTTTTTCAGTTGTGTAATTCCTTTTGTTTCCTCTAATGGTGCTTTAAATCATACAAATCTTCCACGTTTCTTATCAACTTTAACTCTTGGTATTCTATGTTTTTCATCACTATTGTTAGTGAGTTCTATATGTTGATTTTGAATTCTACTATTTTACTCATCCTTTATTGCTTGTAGTTGTTTATCAGTTAATTATCTTCTATTTTCCAGGTATATAATCATAGCTTCTCTAGTAAATAATTCCTTTGTTTTTCTCTTTCCAAATTTGCATAGATCTAATTTGGTTGTGACTTGTCTAATTGCTTTGGATTTTACCTAGGGATCAGCTTTAAATATTGTCAGTGATCATCTTTTTCTTGTTTCTCACCTCTGGGATTCTAAAATTTTGTCATAAGGCATGATGATGGTTTTTGGTCTGAGTTAGACATATTTTACTATGTTAATGAAGTATCCATCTGTACAGTCCTAGAGTTGTAGCTGGACATGTGAACACCTCCTCAAGACATGCATTTCTCAGCCCAGCTTGCATTTAAGCATGACCTTGTGATTCATGTGTGCTCATGTTCTTGCCATTGTAATGTAAGTGAAAGTGATACATGTCAATTCTTCCACGTCCTTTCGTTTCCCTTCTTGCTGGCAGAAAACTGGAAGTGCTAGCAACCCAGCCTCAACAATGTAGAGGACAACAAGGCCCACAGGGATGGCAAACTACAAGATGGAACGAACCTGGGTCTCAGAATCACTTTGTGGAACAGACTGCTACTCTGGAACACCAACTTCCGATTATTGCTTGAGAAAGAAAAAGAAACATAATTGTTTTTAAAGTCATTTTATTGTTGAGTCTCTTGTTACACTTAGCCCTTTATTACCATGAATCCACACTTACAGTTGACCCTTGAACAGTGGGGTTGGAGGGTTAGGGGCATTGATCCCCAGTGTAGTAGAAAATCTGCATATAACTTTGACTCACCAAAAACTTACCTACTAATAGTCTACTGTTGGCTGGAAGCCTTACTGATAACCTAAATAGCCAATCAACACATATATTTCATGTATTCATGACACATGTTTTTCTTAATTTTTTCTGTATGTCTAGTCTGCACAGCAAGTCTCCAAACAAATTTTCTGTATATTTATTTTTAAAAATCTGCATATAAGTGGATTTTTAGAGTTCAGGCCTATGTTGTTCAAGGTCCAACTGTAGCCCTTTCTTTTTTAGGTGATTTTTTGTTTTTAATAAAGTAACTTGTTTTTTTTTTTTTTTTTTTTT
>NW_016107320.1:6835906-6842104 GCF_001604975.1 Cebus imitator
CTATGGAAAGTATCATGTGCTATGTATTTCTAGATATATGAATATAAGTTATTTTAATAGTTTTACAATATTTGACCATTCTTGCTTTCCCCAGAATAAGTCACATTTCATATAACGAATTATTTGTTCAAGTGCTTCTGGGAGTTTTTCATTGATATTCATATCTAAGCTTTGTCAGGTATTTTTGTTTTGTGCAATCTTTACCAAGTTTTGATATTAGTGTTACTCTTTTTTGTAAAGGGAAGAAGAGGTTTTCTTATTTTTTCTAACGCAGCTATTGTGAACACTGGAACTCGCTGTTCTTTAAAAATGCGATAGTATTTTCCTAGAAAACTTGCAAGGCCTAGAGATTTTGGAGTATTCATAATTGGCACATTTCTGTAATTCATTTGTTGAAATTAGATTATTTGATTTTTTTATATCTTCTGGGATCAGTTTTGGTGAATTATATATTACTAGAAAATTACATATCTCATACAGATTAACTTTATTTTGGTAGAGAGTTGAATAAAATGGTCTCTTTTGGTTCTTTTATTTTTCTTTGTTTTTGTGTGTTTTAAACTTCTTATTTTCATTTTTGTAGTTTGTTCATATTTCCTTGAATAGGTTAGCTCTGCTTCATACATTAAATGTTTTCTTAAAAATAATTTAAAAAATGTCTTTATTCTATTACTTTTTCATAACTCCATAAATACTAACTACTGTTTTCTCCTTTTCCATTGATTCTTTTTGTTCTTTACTATAAATTTCATTCAGAAGCTCAGTTCCTTCTTTTCATTATTCTTTTAAATTCTTTAAATAAAAATTAAATGCTATGAGTTTTCCTTTGAGCAATGATTTAGCTACAGCTCATGAATTCAGGTATGATGTTTCTATTAATATTATATACTCACATGTATCAGTTTGTATAACTCTTTGAGGAGGAAATTGTTTTAGAGGGGTTTTTTAAATTTCTGTGTGAGGAAGTTTTATTTTTCTCCAGTTTCATCAATTTCTGTATTTAGTGTATTATGTTACCAGTGTATTTTCTCCATTATTTCTAGAATTTGCCTGTTTCTGAAAATTTTTTATGGCTTTGTATGTTATCAATTTTATAAATATTCCGTATATTCACAAATATGGATCATTGAAAAGAAGACAGGTCTTTTCTATTTCTAATGTAAAGTATTTTTGGTATATCCAACATCCGTAACCTGTTAATGATGCTACTCTGTTCTCATAGCTTCAGAGAAGAGAATTATACTCCTATCACTAGTGTGTTTCTGTCTTTTATTTCCTGTAACTTCTGGTTTGTGAATATTTTGCTATGTTATAGTTATTCGTAACAATTAATTTTTTGTGAATTACTGCCTCTTGAGTTACACAGTTTTGTTTTTTGCATCATTTTGGGCCTAAATTCTTCCTTGTCTAATATGAAGATCAAGACCATCTACTTAGATTCTCTTCCATTTTTCCAGTATATCTCTGTCCACATTTTAATATTAATTATTGTGAATCAGTTTGTTCTAGGTATTCTTTTAAACAGTATTGAGTTTGGTTTTACTTTCTCACTCAATCTAAATATCTTTGATTTTAAAAAGTCAATTTAATCTTTTGATATTGATATAGTTGATATATTTGTTTTGAGTGCTGCCATATGTTACATTTTTTGCTTTCATGTTTGCTTTATATTCTTTAATAGTCTTTCATTATATTGTCTGTGTAATTCCCTTTAAGTATATTTCTGATGTTTATGAAGGTTACATATTTATTCTATTGCCTATCTTTATAATTTTGCTTTTATATTATAATCTTAGATCTCTTTTTATTATATCAACTTTCTATGAAGCACAGTGATACATAAAAATACCTTCATCTTCTCCCTTTTATTCTTTCTTTCTCTACCACCCAGTAATAGCCAATAAAATGGTCTTAGTTTTTAACATTTTGTAAAATAAGTTTGTATTTCTATCAATTTTTAAATTTGCTTTCATGCTATTACTTGATTTCCAGGAATTTTAGTAAGATAATCAACAAACTGTTCTAACTGCCTGATTTCTTTTCCCCTCCTTCCTAAATTTTTAAATTGTACCAGTTCTACTTGTCAGAGCACATAATATTCACGTTTGTTTTTGGTCATCTCAACCCTAAAGTCTTTTTTTTTAAATCATTTCCTCGGTCATATTTATTTGGCCGAAGACCACCTACTATTATTGTCAAGAAAGATTAATTCATTTTTGTATGTAAAAGCTGTTTGTTGCCTTTATTCCTAAAGGACAACTTGACTCAAACTTTCTTTTCCTGAGGACCTTGTAGATGGTGCTGTTAATACATGTTTTATAGTGTTAAATGCAACTGTAGATAAATTTGATTTTCATCCTTATAAATAATTTGCTCTTTTTGCTGGGCTTTCTTAGGTATTCTTTCTTTATCATTTAAAGTTCAATAACTGTCTGGGTTGTCTATACTGGGATAGTTTTTCCTTGCCTCCAGTGTACCTTTAAATATGTATAGTATGCTTTTATTTCAAAGAATTTTGGAGAGCTTATATCTTTAAATTGTCTTTACGTCCCTATGTTTTTATTTTTTAAGTACTCTGTCTTAGTCTGTTTGAGCTGCTGTGATAAATTATCATAAATTAAGTGGCTTATGAACAACAGAAATTTATTTCTTACAGTTTTGGAGGATCAAGGCACTGGCAGATTCTGTGTCTGGTGAAGGCCTGCTTCCTTGTTCATAGATTCTGTCTTTTCACTATATCCTCTTGTAATGGAAGGAGCAAGGAAACTTTCAGGTTCCCTTTTATGAGGGCAGTAGTTCCATTCATAAAGGCTCTGCCCATATTACCTAATCGCCTTCCAAGGCCCCATCTTCTAATAACATCACTTTGGATGTTAGGATTTAACGTATGAATTTTGGAGAGAAAAAAATGTTCAGTCTGCAACATACTCCAATTACATTTGTTGTATCTACTTTGCCTGTCTTCTATATCTGTCAGTCATCTAGTCTCTCATTCTTTCATACTTTTCAAGTCTTTATTTATTTTCATTAAAATTTGTCCTCCTTTTTTATTAGCCTTTATGTTCCCTATTCTATTTTCTACAGATTTTTTATTATTTCTGCTGTTTCACCCTATTTATTTCTTGAGCTCTGACAGCTTATGTTTGAGCACTTCCTGTTGACTTCCTGTTTCCTCTTCATGGTCTTCCTTTTAAAGGCAGTTGCTTCATTTATTTTGTAAAACTAATGACTAAGTTTTTAGTTAGACTTTTAATTCTGTCATTGAAGAAATTCTTGGCCTCTTTGTCTGTTGGCAAGTTTTACTGCTCTTTCTCCAATTTTTTTCTTACAGTAACCTTGTATCAATGCTGTTCTATCTCCTTTGCTAATACTCATTACTGAATGAATTATATCTTCATGCCTTAGCTATATTAGTAGAGGTGTTTGTGAGGTGGGAAGATTCAGGTAGCCTTTTAAACTTCACACCTTAAACGTGCTTTCATTAAGTGCTTCCACAGAGACATACTTGCTGCTAATATGGCTCCTTTGTTCAGTTGTTCAGTCTGTTTATTATCTATCAATCAGTCAATCGTTCATCTGTCTATCTGTCCATCCATCCATCTTTCTTTCTTTTCTGCTTCTCTAAACTGTATTCAGGAGTCTTCAGCAGCCATCCCTACTCACTGCCATACTACTTCTAATTTTTACACATGATGAGGTGTTGCATGTTAGTATCTTCTACTGCTGCTATAATTTCTTTTCCATGGTGGCATGTTTTTGTTGGTATTTTCTGGGAACTGTCACTGGTAAGCTACTTAATCTCAATCTTCATTTTATCTTTATTTTTTTTTGCTTCTAGCAGACCTCTGCCCTATTGACAGGATAGTATAGTATACCAAAAATATAGTTTTGGCATTTCAGGGTGCCACACATGTTGAGAAAATATTTTTGGCAGTATCTTTGGAAACCTGCCCTTGAATAACTACTCTCTATTTCTTTATAATGGTTTTTTTTGTAAGGTTTATGTACGGTATCAGTTGCTTTTGAGAGCCTCTACATGGTGGGAAGTATGAACATTATATCTGTTGTAAGTTTTATGACTAATGAGTTTATTTTTTCTCATTTTATCTTTTCTTTGTAGCTTTTGTATAATACCCAGCAAGGGGAAGTTTCTTTTTTTCTGATGGCTTGTTCACACAGGAATATGAAAACTGACATTTTGGGGTTGATTTCGTTTATTTTATTAGGATTTTTTTTTTTTTTATTGGTGGCCATGTATGTAGTTCGAAATGAAGTGTGTATTTTTAGGGTATAAAATTACCCAGGGTTTACAATGGCATGATGAGTAAAGCATATTTACTTTTTGACTCCATTTTTCCTTTTGAATCCTGATGATGTTGTCTTGTTTTCATTTTTGGTAAATTTTCCATATTAATGGACTGCTTTGTTACTTTGTGATCATGAAATGCTTGAATTTAGAGTTCTGTGTGAGAAAAGTGATCCTTGCTGTGCTGTTATGACTAAACATATTGTGTACCACAGTTAGGAAGTAAAAAGCACTTTGCATCCTGAGATAAATGATCTATATGGATCTGTCTATACATCTATCAATTCATCTATCTGTCTGTCTTTCTATCTATCTATTTATCTATATATCTATCTATCAATCATCACCTTATCTGGCACTATTCCGTCAAATTAAGGAAGGCTTAAGCTCCTTCTTATAAGTTGGTAACTCTCATTGAAATAATTCATTCCCTGAATTTTGCAAAACTAACATCTATAAATTTGTGATGACCCTTGAAGATAAGATTTAAAAATAAAGAAACCATTCTATCATGAATAGACTTATTGTAACTTTGGTAGCCTTGTGTTTTTTTTTTTTCCTTGAAATATCCAAAATATGTGATATGTCCATTTGTCAGTGATTCTTGCAAATATTTAAATTTTGTAAATAAGAATACCTTTTAAAGAATATTTTTATCTCTGCATTTTTTCTTTTATTTACCATGGAAACAGTACCCAGCGTTATTGCTATTTTTATAAAAAGGTGAATATGTAATTAAGAAGATCTACTTAATATAAAGTTTATAATTAGGGTCATGATAAAGTCTTGAATTGAGAATATTTATTGTATTTATTGAATATAAAAAATTATAGAATAAAGCCTGTAAAATATAATATTAGTTGTGGAAGCAAGGTAATATTTCTTTGACAAAAAGGTGCATGTACAGAGATTTAGGTCAGAGATTGACTAATGCTAAAAAACGAAGAAAAAATGAATCAATATAATTGAGACAAGTGATCCATGATTGGGTTAAGAGAAAATCTAGCTATTCAATTCAGAGTTCACTTGAATGCATGAGCTGCTGTCAAGTTTTTAATAAAAGTACAGAGGAGCTTCCTAACAGAGGTGTGAATAATGAAAAGTTTATATAAGTCTCTGAAACAATTTTAATATAATTGAATCAAGGAAATAATTAAAGTATATAATAGGCTTCTATTTAAATTTGTTCTTAACAGTGCAATTTCTTATTTAACTTCTGTATTATGAATTTAATTATTTTTGTCAAGATTAAAATAAATCATTATTATAACCAGTTGGCACCATAATTACTTTTAGGGATGGAACTGTGGTTGGCCGGGGGGCGGGGGTTGGGGGAAACAAAACTTGATAAGTCACTTGGGATCAAAAGTGAGGGACTTTGATGATAGAGCCTCTGTAGCAGGGTAAATTATTCTACATGAGAAAATGGGAAGTATTTATTTTAAACTACTATAAGGGTTGGGATTGGAGGCTCAGGGCAATCTTGTCGATATCGACAGGCAGGGAGGTTTTACCTGACATATGAGTTACTGTTTTATGAAAATATAGTTGAAAGTCATATATGTTTAGAATTTTAAATATATAATTTTAAGACAGTGGTTTTAATTTTTTAAGAAAACATGTAATTTTTTCCCCAAAGCTAGTGAAAGTTTCTTTGTGTCCTGATAGCAATAGCATAAATGAAATCTACAGGTATAATACTTTCTGTTAGATTTTCATAACCTGACAGATAATTTAAAAAATACCCAATATGTAATGATAGAGAGAGAAGCTGTATTTAGTCTGTATTTTCAGGAGAGATTGTCCTCAGATGCATTTACCAGTGTCAGACACCTACTTTATAGAAACACCCACCAATTCCCTTGCATTTTTGTTATTATTGGTTTTTTGTT
>NW_016107320.1:6842236-6849933 GCF_001604975.1 Cebus imitator
GTAGCTGGGACTATAGGTGTGTGCCACCATGCCCAGCTAATTTCTATACTTTTAGTAGAGACGGGACTTCACCATGTTGGCCAGGGTGATCTCGATCTCTCGACCTTGTGACCCACCTGCCTCAGCCTCCCAAAGTGCTGGGATTACAGGCATGGGCCACTATGCCTGGCCTATTGCTTGGTTTTTATATTTTGTTGAGTTCCTAGGGAATATTATTTTGTGTTTCCTTTTTACTCACAAGATGCTGACCAAGTCATGTTCATAAATCACATATGTGGATATGTACAGTGCTTTCATTTGCCTTCCATCTGGAGCATGGCAAAACGTGGTCATTTTCCTTCAGAAGTGCAACCTGACTTTGTGTTAACTAGGCATTGACAATATGTGCTTAATAGCAATTATCTTATTTCTAAGGATCTCACAGTTGGCTTGGCACATTGCCTCAGTGCTCTTCAAACATCAGAGAAGGATGACATAAACAATAAGATTTATACTATAAAATTAGCCTCCACTTACAAATTATTTTATCAGCCAATTCTTATTAGCATATGTTACCTTTTATTAAAGTAAATATAATGTCCCTCAGCTCTAGCTTTTTTTCTGTTTATTTTTATGTACATTTAGTTAGTTTCATTGAAATATTTAGAAGACTACTATCTAAATACTGTTTAAATTTTTAAGAAGCATAATCTGTAGGGTAAAGTCTTGAAGAGTGGCAACTTTAGTCAAACAGTAACACTATCAGGTAAAGATCGTAACTCGCATTCAATTCTATAATTTAAAATAAGTTATGCCTGATATGTATTCAGAAAATGTCGGAGCTAGAACATTTAGTTTAGTCTCTGTTTCATGGTTTAAAGAAAATAAAGCTTAGAACAGTGAAAATACTTGTTCAAGGTAATACTGATAGTTCATGGCTGAACTGGTAATAAAAGTTACAACTAACTTTTTCATCTTTGCTTTCTTTTCTTTCTGTTCTGTCATTTTAAGTTTCTTAATGGAAAAGATCGGAGGAAAGTAAGTATTGATGATGGATAGAGCAGATATAGGACTGTTGCAGGGTGTGGTGGCTCATGCCTGTAATCCTAGCACTTTGGGAGCTGAGGCAGGTAGATCACTTGAGGTCAGAAGTTTGAGACAAGCCTGGCCAATATGGTGAAACCCTGTCTCTACTAAAAATACAAAAATTAGCTGGGTGTTGTGATACATGCCTGTAATCCCTGCTACTCAGGAAGCTGAGCCAGGAGAATCACTTGAACCCAGGAGGTGGTGGCTGCAGTGAGCCGAGATCACACCACTGCACTCCAGCGTGGGTGACAGAGTGTGACTCCATCTCAAAAAAAGAAAAAAAAGTGATTGTGTTAACATGGGGTCCTGGGTGAGAAGAGAAAATTAATTTATAGGAGGACATGTAGGAAGGGCATTGCAGATCACTGTCTACCATGTTGAATTGTCCCTGCTCCAATCTTACAAAGTGGGACATGCATTGAGCTTCTTGGGCACATTTGCTTCCCTAAGAGCAGGCTGTATCATCCAATGCCATTTGCACAGAACTCATGGCTTTATATTTACTGCCCTGGAGGAGGTGATTTATAATATTTTATCATTTAAAACAGTAAATTTGATTTTTAGTGATGTTTTCTTATTTTAATGCTCCCTCCAATGTGCTGTAACCTAGCTGAATAAAAAGTGGCATTTTCGTTGTTATTGTTGGTGATGATACTTTTTATGGCAATCTTTGAGACACCTGGGAGTATCCCAAGTTCTTGAAAAATCATGGTTGGGAATTACCACTCTGGAAACACATTGCCATGGTTACTGTGTTTAATGCTGTAATTAATGTGTCTTCAAGTCTTGTATGTATGTGTGTGTAGATGTAGACATCATTTTATAGTCTAGTTTGGTTAGCATGTTTGACCTTTTTCTGTCAGTCAGAGATGTATGTCTTGACTGTCTTGTAAAAAACAAGATTGTTCTCATTTTTTAATCTAATGGATACTTGTTGCTGAGGATCATTTTTTTTAAGGAGTGAAATACCCGGAAAATTAAAGTGGTCTAGCAGAGAACTGCTAGTTCTACATATTTTTTTTGTCTGAAGTTGTGTTCAAATTTACTTACTGTTATCATTTAGTATTAAAAGAACAGTGTATAGATTATAAATAAGGATTCTACATCCTCTGTCTTTACTTAAGTACCTACTTCGAATAACAGGTGCGACTAGCCTCAGTAGCTAGATGTGGTATGTGGAATGTGGATTCATTCACATCAAGCATGCTTCTTATAGGAATCCTTTAATGTACTCATTCACCCAGAGCAGTCAAAGGCCTAAGCTGCTTTGTACTTTACAGCAGGGAACAGTCACTCCCATAAATACTGTGTACTCCCGAGTAAATCCAGAATGTTTGCAGCAGGATTTGTGTACCATCCTCAACTCTCTGTTTTCTGTGATAAAGTCTTTGTACACAATTGTTTGATTGTTTCTAATCTCTTGATGCTCACAAATAATGCCACTGGAGAAATAAACCTAAGACATCCAACTGGAACACTTTATGTAGAGAAATATAACATTTCAACAACAGAAGCCTTTCTTGTTGAGGTGGTGTACATTCGGAATGCTCTGGAATGATTACCTGACATAAGATAAAGAGCCAATGAGAAACAGCAATAACAAAAATACCTCTAATAAGGAAAAACATTTATACAATGAGTTTTTTCTTAGATACATATGTGATGATTGAGAGCATTTGTTTATATTGTAGGTTATTGTCACATCTGATAGTAAATTTAGAAAACACTAGTTTTACTGTAAAAGATGTTACATGTGTGTATGTGTTTATATGTGTATGTGTATGTATACATATATTATTTGGATATTCCAATCAGTGGTACTTACTGCCCTTGGTTAACTAATGCATAATTATCTTGAGAAAATGATTATGTGTATCGTTGTGATCTGGCTGAAATATCTCTCTAATTGATCACCTGGTTTTGATTCATTTCCCCTGGTAATCTGGTAGGTGGCCATTTCTTTTCTTTCTAGTCTGTGTTCCCTTCTAAAGATGAAACTTGGTCAAACATATCTATTTATGGTGACTGTCTTTAGGATAGTTTCAGATATACCTTCTTCCTTTAATAATCTCATTTGGTTAATATGTTAGGTCCTTTCCTATCAGCCAGAGAAATAAAAATGCCTTCAGTGTCTTAAAAAAAAGTTGTTTATATGTTTTAATAAAATGGTCATTTTAAGGGGAGAAATGCTCAGAAAATTAAACTGAGTATAGCAGGTAACTGCTAATTCTATATTTCTTTCCTGAAATTGTGTTTTCATTTGTTCTTTTGAAAACCATTTAGAAGATCCATGGCACCCAAAGAATTTCTCAAGTTTGTGGAAAAGAAATAATAATTAAGTCCCAAAGTTAGGGGTAAGAGAGAATGGAATTTTATTGGTCAGTTCTGATATCTTAGAACACCTAACTAATATGGATCTTTGAAAGCATAAAATTGCTGCAGTTACTTTAGAAAGGTCATATTTAGAAGGTTTATACTATTTTTTCTCCATTTTAAAGGTAAATTGGGGTTTCTTTTAAGTGAGTATTGAGGTAAATGATGGCACACCTTTTTCTGGGGCATAAATGCTTGGGGATGAGCCATAGTCATGAGTGATGTGTGTCAAGATAAGAAGAAATAGAAGTTTATCTGCAGAGACTACCATATGATGTATGTATAAATTGCCAGTCTCTGGGATTATGATGATTTTTAGTGAAGACAAATGTTTTTTGTTAGTTAGATCCTGATTTTTGGCATGATTTAGTAGGAGAAAGAAGGTTTTAGTTTAGACATAGCTTTCCTTGCATCTTGTGCAAAATTGTCAGTTGTAGGGAGGATAAACACTGCACTCCAGAAAGGCCTTCTGGAATGTCCTTGTTTCTGTGTGAGTGTGATGGAAAAAAAGAACTTTTTAAAACAAAAATGTTTAATGAAAGATTAACATTTCCAGGTTATTTCTCCCGGATTTTTCTTTAACACTTGTTTGTATCTCTATGATAGCATGTATGAAAATGTATTTTAATGATTTAATTATCTCCCCATATTAGATGTTCTTACTATCTTTATCATATGCCCTTTTTATTTGTCTATTCTTGGTGATAGGTGGAGTCACTGATACATTGCAGGTATATAGTATAGATTTTTTAGTGGATGTGTATGATTGCCCTTTTGCAAGCCTTTTTTTTTTTTTTGATGGAGTCTCGCTCTGTAGCCCAGGCTAGAATGCAGTCAGGCAATCTCGGCTCACTGCAGCTTAATGTCTCCCAGGTTCAAGCGATTCTCCTGCCTTTTTTTTTTCAACTTTTAAGTTCCTGATTACATGTGTAGGATGTGCAAGTTTGTTACATAGGTAAACATATGCCATGGTGGATTGCTGCACAGATCAACCCATCACCTAGGTATTAAGCCCAGCATCTATTAGCTTTTCTTCCTGATGCTCTCCCTCTTCCCACCCTACAGTGTGTGTTGTTTCGACAGCCCCAGTATGTGTTGTTCCCACCATGTGTCTGTGTGTCCTCATCATTCAGCTCCTACTTATAAATGAGAACATGCAGTATTTGGTTTTCTATTCCTGCATTAGGCAAACCATTAAAAAAAAAAAAGAAAAAAGAAAGCAAGACATGCTCTGAAAATGGCCTTGGACCTAATTCAAGAAATGAAAGAAAGGCAGAGATCAAGGAAGAAAGAAATGATGCAGAGTTTATGAAAGTTAGATGCTAAGATGACAGCTGAGGATGCTTCTTTTCTCCTCAGCCTTCTTTAGCCAGGTGCTTACTTGACAATTTGTAAATTAAATTATTCCTTGAATAATACTTTGCACAGGAGTAAAGGAATGCTTCATGGATAGAGAGAAGCAATACCTGGAGCTAATTTTTGTGGATAAATATGTTTATTTTGATGCTTGAAGCTAGGATGCAGAACTGATAGAAGCCAGGGGGTTTTCTCTGCTCCACCAAATAAATCACATATGACTAGAAATTGCAACCAGACAGCAATCTGTGAAGCAAGCGATAGGAGCTCCACCGTCTGGTGCCTGCTGTGGATGTCTGGCACCCAATGGTACCAGATTTGGTGTAAGTGGGGCTTCTGTTTAGGAAACTTTGCCAATTTTTTTTTTTCTTCAAAAGTGGATTCTGGCTTTGTTTCTGCATTCTTGTATGGGATTAAAAAAATCTGATAATTGCAATTGTGTTTATTATGCCCAAAATGTTAGATCCAGGTTATTCTTTCCATAGGATATGGTAATCCTGTGTGGGTACATTTGCTGCTGCTTTTGACACAGTAAAGTTGTGTTAATGTTTTTCAACTTGCTAGCTTTTAGAACTAAGGTAGGCATAATTCCTAATTTATCCATGCTCCCCCTTATACATACATTTAAGTAGTCAAATCTTGGGAGTTTCTATAGAATATTTAGAAAACTTATCACCTTTGGTCTCTTTTATCCTGAGAAATGTTTTCATGTTTGAGAGCATCACCTCCTATCAAATAATTCTGTTCCCTTGACCCTCTCCCTCTGATAAATTTCACATCTTTCTTCGCAGGAATAAAGAAAGAAACAAAAGCTATATTATGGCTTTCTTTACTCCTCTTCATTCTGGTTTGAACATTTGAAGCAAACATTGATTTTTTTATTCTTTTTTCTTACTTCTGCCAAAACCTGTGATGCTGTTTGTTCTGGTGGGGCATATATGAAATGCATGTTGCAGTTCTATCTCTCTTGACTTTTTCTGTGTTTACTGTATAATATTCCATCCCTTCAGTTGTCCAAGAAGTTGTACTGGATTTCTACTTGCTCACCTTCTATTTCTCACTAAATATTCCTTGTTGCATCATGATCCCTCTCACCAGGGTTCCTCCTGCGTGAACTCACAGGTTACTATCTACATTGCTGCAATAGACTCCTAAATTTTCCATCTGTCTCAGGATTCTGCCTCTTCACTCACTCTTGTATCTTCCAAACTTTCCTTTACATCTTTCTTAATGTCAAACCTGATTAGTCATTCTCCTGCCTAAAATCTTCCACCGAGTTCTTAGAGCTTTCAGGTTGAAGTTCAAGCTGATTGGTATGACATACAAGGCTCTTAGCTCCTGGTAGTCTCAGCTCTGGCTACTTCCCTAAAACACTGCATACTCAGACCAGGTCTGACTAGTTTTAGTTTCCTATATCATGGTACACCACTGTGATTTCCTGTGTGCACTTACTTTACTCCCAGGTCTCTCTATCCTCTTCTACTTTACGTACCTAATTTCTTCCTGGCTCTTTGAGGCTGTGCATCAGTGTCATGTCCCCAGTGTCTAATGTGGATGTCTTTCATCTGTTCTCCCATAGGCTTGGATGCATCTCCATTCTGTCATATTTTACTAGTATTATTATTCACTGTCCTTCCACAGTGGCATAGAGTCCCCAGGGTCTGTCATAGTAATGTTTGCAAATGTCTACTATGAGTAATCGAGTAAATGAATCTAATAATTTTTTATTGCTCTTAAGTACTCTCTATTTTAATTCACTGACTATCAAGTCTTGGTCTCTTTGAATTATGCTTATATCTAAATGTCGATAATAGCATCAGATTTAATCAATTGTAGCCTTATATATTGACTCTCAAACATTACCAAGATTGTTACTGTTGACTCTATATTCAGACAAATAACCAGACACATAGAATAAAAGATTTAACCCATAATCTACATGACCTAATGAAAAGAGCTTAGACAAGAACCAAGAAACAATAGGCTCAAATGTCAGATGCCTTTGCCATATTACCCCATTTCTTTTTTTATGGTTGGTTAAAAATGTTATCTTTTGAAAGGTTAATGTGGTGCTGCTAAGGCCTCTCTAGGGTGATTGATCAGTTTAAATGTAAACTATTTTGGTGACTATGATACATAAAGTCATATCATTGAAAAAAATTGACAATAGCATCATTAAAAAATAATATTGATATATGAAAATATTCACAATTGAGAAGTCTTATATGATGACCTTTGAGATTATACATTTTGCTCTTGAGGCACAACTCATCTTGGTAAAACTGCTCAAGAACTTCAATAAGAAATAAAGAGATAGTTTGTATTTTAAGCTACTGAGTGAGATTTCTTGCTGGGATCTATCGCTATGAAAAGTGATTATGGGTTTAGAGTGCCTTTCTTATTATTTTGGGTTTTGAGGGACTACAGTTTATCTTGTTGGTCTATGTTAACTAAGGGTAGGTAAAGAGGACAGAGGACACCCAGCAAGGGTTCAGGTATGATCTATCTCAAGTGATCAGGGTAAGAAAAGCCCTGTGTACCAAGAGGACGTTTGTTATGGATATGTAGAACTTTCAAAAACAAGAAACATTATTTCTACTTTTCATGTGGTTCCTCTCACTTTTAAAATTCTTTTTCTTTTCCTTTTAGAGATGGAGTCTTGCTGTGTTGCCCAGGATGGAGTATAGTGGTTATTCACAGGCATCATCATTACACACTGCAGCCTCCCAACTCCTGGCTCAAGTTATCCTCCCATCTCAGTCTTAAATAACTGGGACTATAGGTGTGTGCTGTGGTGCCTGGCATAGCATCTTCTTTAGCTGTAATAGACCTGCTTATCATGCATGAAATGACTTGCATACACAAAGTACTCTATTATCATTATCTCTTTGGAGTACTGT
>NW_016107320.1:6850082-6876611 GCF_001604975.1 Cebus imitator
TACAGGCGCATGCCACCATGCCCAGCTAATTTTTGTATTTTTAGTAGAGACGGGGGTTTCACCATGTTGACCAGGATGGTCTCGATCTCTTGACCTCGTGATCCACCCGCCTCGGCCTCCCAAAGTGCTGGGATTACAGGCGTGAGCCACCATGTCCGGCCCTGGAATACTGTGTCTTTAAATGTATTTTCTTACTGTCACTAACTACCTAGGCTATAGGTCTTATCTCTAATTTAGAAATTAAGAAAGTGAGACTTATTTGGATTGAGTGAGCATTCAAAGTATATTTAGAAGTGGAGATAATTTTAAAATTTTACATGGCTTCTAGAGGCCATGTAGTCTCTTTTGTCATATAGTGGAGAAAAGAGACCTAGAGAGGTTCAAGATTTCCCTAAACTTACATAGTTACTGGCCAAGCAGGAGCTAAATGTCATTCTTCCTGGATTTTAGTATTTGCTTGCTCACTATTTTTAGTAGAACATTTTCTTCTCCTGGCATTTGTAAACACTTAATAACAGTAAATTGATAATGATTGTATATATTATATAATTAGGTAATATTAGCCAGGCATGGTAGTTCATGCCTGTCATATCAGCTTCATATATTATAAGAAAAGTACAAACTGTGTAGCTACTCAAGTGCAAAATGTGGAGAGAAAACACAAAACTTTCTCCTTGACTAATGTCTTCAGGCTGGGGATACGATGAACAATGATATATTCAGAAAGAATGAACAAAATTGCTGTAGTGACTTGATTTCAGAAGAGTTTGACCCTGTCAGAATGATCTATTGTATTTGCACGAGAAATATTAAGGAGTCCAAGGGAACGATGATGTGTCCAGTGTTCTTTTCCACTGCATTGGAGCACCTGAGGAGCTGAAGAGAGAAACTTGTGTTTCTTCTTTGAGTGGCAAATGTGTTAGTTAATATCATTAGGCAGAACGTGCTTTCCAAGAGTTTAGTTTGGTCCTTCACAAACTAAAATACTCTGAAGCACTTGATTTTATGCAAATTACATTTGGTTGTTGTATTGAGAAAATGAAAGGATGCCAACATTTTTTTTTCTTTTACAAACCAAATACTAATTAGCATTACTAAAGATTATGCCACTTATTTGTAAGAGAAGCTCTGTGACAAAATGAAAGAATATGAGTAAATGCTTCATACTGGCTATATGACCTTGGAATGCCATTTTCTTTTTTTTTTCCCCTGTAGAATTTGTTTAATACCCTCCACTTTGTTGGATTAAATGAGATGCATATAAAACAACCTTGTAAATTATAGCCTTCTAGGTCAGAGGTTGGAAATATTTTCTGTAAAAGGCAAGAGAGAAGTATTTTATACTTTTGTGAACCATAGGTCTCTGTTGCATCTACTCAGCTCTGCTATTGTAGTGTGAAAGCATCCATAGATAGTACATAAACAAATGAGGTCTGCTGTGTTCCAATAAAACTTTGTTGATAGACACAGAAATTTGAATTTCTTGTAATTTTCACCTATCATAAAATGTTTTTTTCTCTTGAAATTTTTTAACCATTTCAAAATATAAAAAATAACTCAGCCCACAGGCTGTATATAAGATCTTGGGCCATAAGATCTTTGGCCCCAAATCTGCAACTTGCTAGCATTTCTCCAGGTGATTGCCTCGCTATGAAGTGTTTCCAAATTTAGAGGGATTAGGATGTGATGGTGGTGTTGGGATTGCATTTACTAAGCCATCTAGATGATTGACTCCAGGTTCTCTCTTTGATACTGGGAACATGCCTTGGCATATATTCCCAGCTAATGTAAGAGAAAACTCATCGTTGGAGGAATAATTTTCTATTTTTTTTTTGTTTCTGGGGGTTGGGTAGAATATCTAAGGCAGTGGAAGGAGGATACTGCGCCACACAACTCAGAGACCTGAAATGATACAGATAAGCGGTGTCAGCATTTCTGTGCAAAAACAAATGTTTCAAAGTTTTGAGGTCTCAGCACTTTTCCAGGCACAGAATTCTGGATCTTGGCACATGGACTCCTAGTTTCAATAGAAAATGCTCACCTTTCTTTTTGCTAGTTTTATTCCAGAGCCAATCTCTTTAAATTAAAGAAAGCAACTGAAAATGGAAAACTCATTGAGCTTAAAGCAGCCAAGGAAAAAATATGTGCTCATTTGAAGTTTTTTCTTTTGCAACTGTTTGCCAAATAGGTTTATTTTTAAAGAATTTTCACAATTTACAAATGTTTGCCTTAGGACTTTGTGTAATGGCATTGGTTTTATACAGCTATTACAGTTAGGATGAAGAGATTTTCTTCACAGAGATGGTTTTGGAAAATGTCTCATCACACAAGTGGTAAGTGTAGTTGCTGTAATTTTATTGAAGAAAAGAAATTACTAATAGGAATCACAAAATTGTGAAATTGATCATTCCTATTTTTATTGCTTTTATTTTAAACATAATAGTGACAGTCTGAAACAAGGTTTGGAGATTGCTATGTATTTAAATAGCTAATGCAACATCCCTCATTACCTGTACCTAACTTAAAATCCTTTTCCAAGGATTTTAGTGGATTATGTACCTTTAAAAAAAGGGGGAAAAAGAGAAAAAGAACAGTCTGATTGGTACAAATTTACAAATTACTGCTTCAGCTTTTTAATATTAATTGATATCTGTGTACATAAATATAACAAAGTTTTAAATATTGAAAATTAGATGAGAGATACTAGAAGAAACAATTTCCTGAGAAGTATTAGGTTAGAATGTACAGATGTAAAAAAATATGTCAACAACCTGGCAGCAAGTAGTCTTGAGGCCTTGAAATTCACTGGGAGCAGAATTATCTGCTCTTTTAACAGTAATAAAACCTTTCTAAGGCAAAGTTTTGGCATGTAACTTAAGAAACTTAAAAAGTTTCTCATGTTTTAAGCCATTTTGATTTTATTAGATCTAGAATGAGGTCTGAGAATGTATATTTTTAGAAAGCTCCATTGGTCACTTGGGTCAAGTTTTGCAATACAGAATTTGAGGCAGATAATATTATGGAGGAGGCAGGAGATTTATTGGGGAGTGCTAGAAGGACCAATATCAGTGGGGGAGTGAAAAATGCATGTCTAGAGAGAAGGAAAAGATGAACTGCAGAGCAGCTGCACTAGAGTTGCGTCTGATCCTAAGGAGCCTTGGAACTGGCATTCCAGACCCTGGAGAGTTGTCCTGGAATGAGGTAAGGAGAAGGAGTTTGTAGCCTTGCATTCGTCAGTCGTGGGATGCAGGATGCCCCAGAGAGGGGGTAATAACTTGAGGGAGAGAGTTTTTTCCAAAGACAGTAATGTCCAGAGAAGGTCTGGTTGTGAGATGTTAGAAGCCAACACTTGCAATCATTGGAAGAATTTCAGTCTTGAAGTTGTTTCTGGGCAGCACACCAGTGCATCCATTACAGCAGACAATCTTATGATTGAGAAACTATTGTCTAAGGGGTCATTGGGAAGAAGAACTGGGACTGGAGAATAGTCAAGGAGTATTTATGTGTTTCTAAAACAGGTGCGGGGTGCATACTATGTGTGGGTGCTAGAGACATAAAACTGAAGAGATAAATTCCTTACAATTAAGGAGCTTATCATCTAGTGGAAGTCAGACTTGTAAAGAAATAATTAAAACATAATTGTCAAAATAGGAGGGTATGTGGTATGTGCAGGTTTCCAGATTTTAAAAAAGCTTTACTCCACACACAAAAAATGTTCATTCTGCTTATTTTGATTTGGTATATTACAGCTCACAGATCTAAGATTCTCTTAATTTAAGTTTCTTCCCTTTCACAGGTGTTTTTCTATCTCCTCTCCTTTCTTACCATCCTGTGATGAGACAGCCAGAATCTTTAAAAAATAAATATTTGCTTTTTTACAATTACATTTTTGATGAAAATTAAGCCATAAGCATAAAGTGCTAAATAGCATAAACCCCTGGCATATAAAATGGGTAGGTCCTGTTACCCTCTTTTAATTCTTCAAATGTATAGGTAGATCCTGATACCCTTTCTTAACCGTAGTCAAATTGCACTATATATTTTCTTCTATAAAGTGTATCAGTGACCAAGTTCAGTAGTCCTCCATTACTGAATGGGGCAGATTCAAGACCCCCCTCCCAGTGAATGCCTGAAACTGTGTATGGTACCAAACCCTGTATATATTGTCTTTTTCTATATGTACCTACCTATGATAAAGCTTAATTTATAAATTAGGCACAGTAGGAGGTTAATAGCAATAATTAATACAATAATAAAACAATTATAACAGTATGCCAGCATCACTACTCTTGTGCTTTGAGACCATCATGAAGTAAGACAAAGGTGACTTGAACAAGAGCACTAGGATATTATGATAACCCATGCATCTCCTAGACAGTGTAGATCCACTGGCCAAAGGGATGATTTACATCCCTGGTAGGATAGAGCAGGACAGACTGGGATAGTGGGAGACTTCATCATGCCACATAGAATAGTGGATAATTTAAAAATTATGAATTGTTTACTTCTGAAATTTTCTATGCACTATTTTCAGACCAAGGGTAACTGAAACCATGAAAAGTGAAACTGTAGATAGGGAAAGACTTCTAGAAAAAACATCTGAGCTGGGCATGGAAGCTCACGCCTATAATCTCAGCACTTTGGGAGGGCGAGGGGGGTGGATCGCCTGAGGTCAGGAGTTCAATGCCAGCCTGGTCAACATGGTGAAACCCTGTCTGTATTAAAAATACAAAAATTAGCTGGGTGTGGTGGTGCACGCCTGTAGTCCCAGCTACTCGGGAGGCTGGGACTACAGGCGTGCACCACCACACCCAGCTAATTTTTGTATTTTTCAATACAATCATATTTGCATTTTAAAATACAGCTAACTTTTGTATTTTTAAATACAATCATATTTATGTTTGATTACATCATTTTTTATTTTTTTTGGCTCAGGTATTGGTAGTTTTCAGGGAACTTTGCTGTGGCATTATATGAATATGATGACAAGTAGAAAAAAAAAAGGATACATCAGTGTATGAAAACTGTTAGGTTAAATTGTTATTGTTATTAACAATTCACTGCTGCATGCTAAATTCATAGCTGAAACAATTTATGCCTCATAAAATTACAAACTATTACAAGTAATGGACTTTAAGGTTGCTCACCGAGTTATCAAAAAGGTCAAAGGTAAATGCCAATGTACTATTCTATGCTAATTTTTCACAAATCCCATTGATTGGTTCTTGTTTATGATCCTGTTTCATAAAACTCAGGGTCCTATAATAATGTTCGATTTCACATGTTAGTATATTTCAAGGTCTCAGAAAAGGTACTGAAATTTTTGGTGAGCCAAAGAGAACAGGAAAGATTATGTTTTATCTGTAAATTCCATGTTGATTCAGTTAGAAGAGACTCTAAGGGTCATCTGGTTCTGGGCTGTTAGTTTTAAGGTAGTAAAGTTTTCATTTACAAAAAGAACATTGGTAAAGTAGTAAAGGCTTATTTTCATGTGTATACTTACTTATGCACAGATTATACATGTGAAAAATGATGCCCAGGCTGTTTGCATTCAGTGATCTGTTTTAGGTGAAGGTCAGGAATAATATTGACATAGATAAATATTGGAGTAGAGGCAAGACTTGGAGGTAGGATTTAAACAAATAAACAAAGTTCTTTTTACATGTTAGGCTACTTTACAAGAAGGTCATGTCAAAATTAAAATATATTATGTTTTCTACCTTGGCAAGTAACATGTGTTATGCCAACTCACATGTAGGTCTTATCTGCTTTGGCAAATACTTACAAAAGAAAGTGTAATTTGGAAAGAGAAGAATATAGTAATATTAGAGAAAATAGCATCACAAACATTTACAATTGGAAAATGACTTGTAAGTTAATAAAATTACGTAGAGCCAGATTCTACTGTCTAAATATACCACTGAATGTAAACAAGCTTTTGATGAACTAGTGTGGACAGGTTTGAAAGACTTGGTCTTCTCCAATACTCACCTCTTATCAAGGAAGAGAAAAGCCCAGAAAAAAAAATTCCTATAGAGAATGTTTGTATCATTTACTTATGCCCCAACTTTTTCTAAAATATATTTAAGGCCGTTTATCAGAATATGTACTATATAAGAAGATAACATAAATAAGGGAAATTGGGACAAAGGTTTGAAAATGAAGAAGGATCTGGGGAATCTGGGAATAAAGTGAACACAAAAAATGCTTGAGGTTCGGTTTCATTTGCTGAATGATGAGCATAAATAAATTATCTGAAAATAATCTGATAGCCAACTCTAAGAGAAAAACACAGTTATTTCAATGTTTACAGTTATCCTGGAGGAGCCCAATTCTTTCTCTAAGTGGGACCAGATAAAAATTTCTCCTTTGTCATCAGAAAGAGTTCCTACAGAGTACAGGTTAATCAAGAACTCATGAAGCTGTTATCCTTTAATGCCACGTAAGTAGTCGGATGATTTCAGGTCAAAGAGCAATATAGTCAAAATGATTTTACCAGAAAGAAAAACCAATCAATCCAAAAACAACACTCTTGTGGTTTGATTAATCCAAAATTGGATTTCAGATTATCCAGCAGTGGAAAGCTGCATAGACTTTAGACAAACGTCAATAATCGTTTCTGTAACCAAGATTCTGATAATTGTTAAGGAAGTGGTGAATTCAAGCTTATGCTCTCTCTACTTCCTGAAAAATCCTTGGAGTGCATCACTGCTGTGTTGTTAGTGAGTGTAGACCCATATGCCTTTGATATTTGCCAGGCTGGGGATATAAATGACATATAAAGATGTTCTAACGTGGGCTACTCACTCTCTTTTCTCCCTCACAGACACATTCACTCATGCCCATGTATAATCATATTAATATACATATATACACATATATCTATTGAAGAATTTGTTGTTTGAAAAACATATTTTAAATTAATGGGGAAACATAGATTAGTGAACAGATGGGCTTGAGACAATTTGTTATCAGTTTGGCTACAAATCAAGTTAGATTCCTATCTTACAAGATATGCAAAACATACAAGGGTTATAAATTCAAATTAAAAAAAAGTGATAGAATATATGGAGCATTTTTATACTCTTGCAGTAGGGAAAGATGCTCAAAGAAAACATGAAATCCAGATCCCGTAAAATAAAAATAAAAAATATTTATGCAAAACCAAGAAGAAATAACAAACTTTGGTAAGACAGCAATTATAGTAAACATATAAAAGTCAATGTAAGGAAAACTAAAAGATAAGTGGTAAACTTGGAATATGTATTTTAAACATATAACAGGAAGAAGCTTAGTATCTATGATTTTTTGTCAACATATTAACAGGAAAAACAGCACAATAGGAAAATGAATAAAGAACATATATATTTTTTCTTTTTGAATTAATTGAATTTGGAACAGCTATTTTCCTCCTTCAAGGAGTAGGACTTTTCACAGAACTTCAGTGGATTCTTCTAAATACTGAAAATGATATGGAGAAGCAGCTTTCATCTTTCTGGAAATAATTTGGCAATGTATATCAAATCTTAACATTACAAATGTGCAGACCCAACAAATGTTCATATAAAATTCACACCTAAAAATATACCAGACATAAAGGCAAAGATATATATACAAAGGGTGTTTACAGAAATATTATTCTTATATCAATTGTGGAAAAAGTCCAACTGAAGTCCACATGTCCAGCTGAAGAGGAATTATGGTTTAACAATTTAAGAAGGTATCATGAAGCTATTACAATTATGTTTAATGTTAATGATGTATGAAAATTTTTGATGTAAAGTTTTAAAAGTAGAATACAAAATTATGTAATATATATACGCACATACATATACATTTACAAAAAACAAAATGTATGTATGATATGTATTGTTGTTGTTGTATTTTAAGACAGAGTCTAGCTCTGTTGCCCATGCTGGAGTGCAGTGGCACGATCTCTGCTCACTGCAACTTCCGCCTCCTGGGTTCAAGTGAGTCTCCTGCCTCTGCATCCCATGTAGCTGAAATTACAGGCACCTCCCACCACACCCAGGTAATTTTTGTATTTTTAGTAGAGATGGGGTTTCACTGTGTTGGCCAGGCTTGTCTTGAACTCCTAACCTCATGATCTGCCCACCTCGGCCTCCCAAAGTGCTGAGATTACAAGCATGAGCCACCGCACCCCGCCGATATGTATTGTTTTACACATGGAGAGATATAAATATACACATTATAAATACAAGTTAATACTTTGTGGTCATACAGGATGTCTCTGTTTTGCAATATATTTTTCAATAGTTTTGATATTTTTAACCATAAGTGTATATCAGTAGTAGTATTTGAAAAATATTTAAACATGAGAAAACTCAGTTAATGTGTATGTAGTGAATAAATTTAGAATTTTGAGTGGGAGAAAACATAAATATTTAAGGAAATTTGACCTAAAACACAGTTGAAAACATCTAAGGCTCTACACTGATATACAATCGTAATATTAAATAAAATAAAGATGTTAGCAACTAGCACAATAGTAGTTGGCATATTGGAATGAGAATTCCATCACATTATTTGCAAGACATCTAACATGAGTCATTTGATTTCCCCAGTATTTTCCTTGTCTTACTCTGGGATGATGATACCTCTGTCATGGGGTTGCTATGAAGAGTCAGTAAGATGTAGTCAACCAGCAAAGGTTAGGTGCTGAGTACATTTTAGTTCTTCATCCTCTTTCTCCTTTTCCTCTAAACACAGATACCATATGTAAAAAACATTATTTATTGTTTTTACTAGCACTAGTAAGGAATTGAAAGTTTTTCTCCATAAAAAGAGTGCCCTGTTCTTGGTGATGACAGCAGGGAGAACTTTCTCACTCCTCTTCAGGGTGAAGGTCAGTGGGTTCCTTCCAGTTCATTGACTGGTGTTCTAAGCTGAGGTTATCAGGATTAGACATTGCTTTGCCTTACCAATTATTTTACATAACCCTGCTTCTATCTTTGCTCATCAAAACTCTGATTTGTATATTTCACTCATTGAAACTTAATTAGATCAGCAGAGGCAAATCAGCAGGTATGCACACAGCTTTAACGCCTAAGATCTTGGGGTACTTGTGCTAATTAGCCTGTGTTCCAGTAGCCACCTCCTCACTTATTTTTGGAACCTATACATATGGAGAAAGGTACATCAGTTTCTTCCATTTTAATCTAGTCACTTTTTTAAAAAAATTATGAGTGTGAATTTTAGGCTACAAGTGTAATTTTGTTACATGGGTATAGTATGTAGCATTGAAGACAGAACTTTTAGGGTAGCTAAGCTATCATCTGAATAACATATTGGCCAGGTGCAGTGGCTGACACCTGTAATCCCAGCACTTTTGGAAGTTGAGACAGGTGGATGGCTTGAGGTCAGGAGTTCAAAACCAGCCTGGTTGGCCAATATGGTGAAACCCTGTCTCTATTAAAAAGACAAAAAATTGCTGGGTGTGGTGGTGCAGGCCTGTAATCCCAGCTACTCAGGAGGCTGAGGCAGAAGAATTGCTTGAACCTGAGAGGCGGAGTTTGCAGTGAGCTGAGATTGCCCCTGGCCACTGCACTCCAGCCTGAGTGAAAGAGCAAGACTCTGTCTCCAAAAAAAACAAAAAACACGTATATTGTACCCATTAAATAATTTCTCATTATTTATCCCTCTCCTATGCCCCCACCCTTCTGAGTCTCCATTGTCTATCTTAGCATACTCTATGTCCATATGTATGTATTATTTAGCTCCAACTTGTTAATGAGAACACGAAGCATTTGTTTTTCTGTGACTGACTTGTTTCAATTAAGATAATGGCCTACAGTTTCATCCATGTTGATGTAAAAGACAGGACTTTATTCTGTTTTTTTTTTTTTTTTTTTTTTTTTTGGTTTTTTTGTTTTTTTTTTTTTTTTTTTTTTTTTTTTTTTTTTAATGGCTGAATGGTATTCCATTGTGTACCTATTACATTTGTTTTTGTCCCGTCATCCACTGATGGACACTTAAGTTGATTCCATTTTCTTTAGCGCTGTGATAAACATATAGGTGCAGGTATCTTTTTAATATAATGATTTCTTTTCCTTTGGGTAAACACCCAGTAGTGAGAGTGCAGGATCAAATGGTAGTTCTTTAAACTCTCTAAGAATCCTTACAAAATCCCACCATTGTAGGTATAAAATAGTACTTGGTCTCACTTAGAATAAGATGGAGACATTTTAAGACTGTGTTGTTTTAATCCTGGCCATGTTCTTTCCCAGAGGCTACAGTTGGGTGTAGTTTGCTGGATGTACCTGTGGACACTGAATTTGACTAGCTTTTGGATTTCTGACTCCTGGAAGATTTTGAGAAGTTGCTGCTTTTGTTCTCTTTCCTCTCCCATCCATCTCCAGAAAAGTCCAGGTTACACTGTGGGGAAGCGTTACCAGCCAGAGGACAGAGTGTGAAAGCTTGCCTGGCAAACCCAGTTGCCACCCACGTGTCGTACTTTGCACCATGCCCCTGATTGTTTGCATTCACTATGTGTCATGATTTCTAAGAGTGAACCCCTTTGCCCCCCATCAGCATGACTTGTCAGCTTTCCCAACAATGAGAGGACACCTGCCTTTGAAAGATGCAAGTTTTCCATTCAGAAAGATGTGAATTCCTTGTTCCTGCAGAGGCTAGAAACATCTCTTGTTTGGGTCATTGGGCTTGGGCCAGGTGATCTGCAAGATCTTACACAATGCTTCTGTAGTATTTCCTCTCTCTTCAGACTTTTCATGACTCCATCCCTGCCATGTGTGTGCCTTACCATCTTTTAAAGCAGAGCGCAGGCCTGGGCACAGAGGTTCATGCATGTTATCCCAGGCTTTGAGAGGATTGCGTGAGATCAGGAGTTCAAGACCAGCCTGGGCAACATAGCAAGACCTAATGTCTACAAAAGTTAAAAAAAAAAAAAATAGCCAGGCATGGTGGTGCATACCTATAGCCCTAGCTCCTTGGGTGGCTGAAGGAGGAGGATCGCTTGAGCCCAGGAGTTCAAGGCTGTAGTGGACCATGATTGCACCACAGCACTCTAGCCTGGGTGACAGAGTGACACCTTGTCTCAAAAAAATAAAGAAATAGAGTACAGATCATAATTGGCAACAATGAGCATGTCTTCTCCCCTTTCTTGGACATCAGAGATAAAATAATGACAATGACGTTTGATGTAATTATTTTAAGTTTTTAAAATCATATGACCCACATATAGAAAATAATTATAATGTTATCTTCTAAAGGATTTGATGGCTAGAATAGATAACCGATGTCTTTCTTTCAAAAAGTAGAAGCTTTTTTTTGGTCAACTGCTTTTAAAATTTTAGGAACCAATAGATTCTTCTTCAATCTTAAACTTCAGCACCTGCTAAAAATAAGGATTATATATTAAAAATACTATTTTTCCCCAATTTTCTCTGAATGTTACTGCAAAAATTTACTCTCTCTCTCATTTGGATCACAGAGACTGATAAAGATGTGCATTCCCAGTTGCTGCATCAGGACTGAACCTGTGGAGTGGGAAATGATTCTACCTTATATACACATACCCTCCTCTTCTCTCTTTTTATTCTAAGCCTCGCTAGCCTCTTCGGTTTTTGTTTGTATTACCCTCCCTTTTTCCTGCTTCTGGCTATCCTTATTATGACTGAGGGTCCCATGAAAGATTAGGTCGTCTGTGATGCTGGTAGAGGCCTGAAGTCCTTCACCTATGTGTGGGACATGAACACCTGGACACAGACCAAAAGCTTGAGCAAGTCGGTAATGGCCTTCTGAACAAAATGTGCTCAGCCAATGTATTATTAATTCTCCTGAGGAAATTTTCAGGCCAATTTCTAGGGATGGAGATTGGTACAGAAGGACGAGAGTATTTAGGCACACTTTAAATTCACAGTGTACAATGTGCCCTGGCCACCCCCATCCTCCACACACCCACTACTTACTCCTAAAACAAATTTATCTAAGCCTAAAGTGGTTTATGACAAATTGTATATTTGCAGTTTTGGAGTCTAAAGAGGAGTCGATTTATTTAAGGAGCATATTTAGTGCGAGTGAAAGCTACACTTACTGTGCTAATTATAACTTAAATTAGAGCTTTACCTTTATCATCAAAAAAACTCCACTATCTTCCCTTGATGTTAAATTGTAGAAATTTAAAGTAATTTAAATTTCATTTTTTTTCTACATTTCTGTTTTTTTGGTATCTGTACAATTGATTACACATGTGAATGGTTAACAAAGACTGTATACTTTAAGTGGAACCTCTGCACAGTATTTTTTAGGCATTAAAAATGATAAGCACTTTCATCAGGCTATTAGTTTTGATTTTGTTGATTGTTTTTGTTTAGTTCTTTGTGGTATACCCTGTAGTTATAATGAAATGACGTAAAGCTATATATTTACCAACACAAATATGCATTTCTTTTTAACATCTTTAACCTTTTAGCATTATGCAGGAACTGCTCCTCACTCACCAATTATCACACAATCCCTCAAAATGGCACCTCCTGCTTTCTAGCAGATCAGGAGCAAAACTTTGGAATTGTTTCTCTTTCTCTTATACCTCGTATCCAATCCATAAGCAATCTTAACTGCTATCATTCACCATCTTTTTCCTGGATTATTAAAATAACCTCACATCTGTCCTTCGCTCACCTTTTTATCCTTAATTCATTAGCCAGAGTGAGCCTTCTAAGACTGTAGTCAAGTCATACAGCTCCTTTACTCAAACCCACCATGGACTTCTGATCTCACTCAGTGTAAATTCCCAAGGTTCTTACCATGACCTTCAATCCCCTTTATCATCTGGGCTCTTAATACCACCTGACCTCTTTTTCTACCACCGCCCTCAGCTCACTCTGCTCCAGACACAGGGGCATCACTGATGTTTCAGAGGTACTGCAAGACCCTTGTACTAACTGCTTCCAGTGCTAACAATGAGCTTACTTTGTATATGCATGACTTAATTACTTACTTCTTTTAGGTTTCTGTCCACATGCCACTTCTCTCTGAGGCTTTGCCTGACTGCCCTGCATGAGCTAGAATCCATTCTGCACATGGCAGTCTAGACATCCTTATTCTGGTTTATCCTTTGTTATTCTAGAGATGTTGTCTGTCTTCGTCCCCAGCACCTAGGACAGTGACAGACGCATAGTAGCTACCTTGTGATTATGTTTGAATGAATAAATCTTTAATAATCCATCATTGGGTAGTAGACCAAATCTTGCACAGGCAGCCAAAGAAACAAAAACAAAACCAAAAAACTTAGTTTCTACGTAGACTTGCCACTAACTACATATTTCCTTTTGCATGTGTTTAACATCCCTGAGTCTCAAATTTCTCACCTATTAAAATACAGTAGATTGAACTAGACAATTTCAAAGGTTCCTCTTGCTCTAATGAAATACATTACAGGAAGTGAACGCCACTCCACCAATATTTGTTCAACATTTTCTATGAAAAGGCTATTCCTCATTAATATACAACTAAAGCAGATAAGTAGCAGTTGTTGTTTGTCATAGATATGTATGTATATACACACATATACACACAAAAGACACCCTCTCCCACAGTATCACTGTGTTACACAATTCTCAGTCCTATTACCTCTGAGATCCACTGTAAATAAAACGTAAAATCTTTAGTGCTTGCCGAATAAATACGTGGTTTTTGTTCTGCCTCTTCCCAGTGACAGACATCACTGTGAGATTATAGAACTCTCTCCTTCTAAGCCAAGACTGGGTCCAAGAATTCTTCTCAGACTTCTAGTAAAGATACCAAACTTATTAGAGTTGAAATTAGAGATATAACATAGTTTTTATTCCAGTTTTAGGATATCTGAAAGCCTAGAAGTGGTGTGAGATAAAGAATTTGATATACCTTCTCCAGTGTTTTTGCTTTGTTTTCCTCCAATTCATCCTTCCAAGCTCAGTGTAGATGTCACTTCTCCTAGGATTTTCCCCCAAATGCTGGGCCATGTTATGTGGCCTTTCTTATGTGATTACCTAGGGCTCTGTTCTTCCATTACAGGATTATGTTATATTGTAATTAAAAAAAAATTCACTTGACTGCATCATTTACCTATGTTCTCTAGAGATTTAGACCACGAATTACATTTTGAAGACTGAAAACTGGGCTGGCACTTACTAGGGATACAATAAATGTTGGCTTATTGAATAGATAAATGAATGAGTGAATGACTCCCAGGACAGAATCTTTGGTACTGCTTTTCTGCATAGCAGTTTCTCTAAGGTAAAATTATCTCCCATTTATGACACAAATGTATCTTTGTGTTGGTTAAATCACGTAGTAAGCTGCCTATTAGAGAATTTGAAGCTTAACCCACTCTTTTAGAATAATGTAAATGACTTGGATGGAAGCAGGCTATATGATTTAGATCAATTAGATAGACTACCTTCTCATGCCTGAGGAACATAGTCCCTTACGGTCTGCTCTATGGCATCTAGTCCCCTGCAATTTGACAAGAAAGGGTTCCATGGTTCATTACGTTTGGAAAACATTGCTCGCTGGCCTTTCCTTTTGGAATTTGGTCAAGGACATTAGAGATTCTGAGTCATTCAGTAAAGAACCATGTTTAATTTTTTTAAAGCTAGAGTTTTTCATTTCTTTGAACTTGAGAATCTTATTCAATATTATATACATTAACATTCTACCTGACTAATGCTTTAGGAAACAGAGCTTTACACAAATAGAGGTCATTTAATAGCTTTAAATAACAGGGTAGAAGCTGAATGGCAGTGAGCAGATTGGATTTGGAAAGGGTAAAACCAGTAGGGAGGATATTGCAGAAATCTAGATGGAAGAGGATGAGGCCTGTAACCAAAGTCCTTATAGTGGTCATGGAGGAATGAAAATGTTTACGCAAGAAATTGACCTCATTACTGAAAAGCGTTTTGCAAGAGTAACTTAGGTGGTTAGAGAATAAGAGGTAGTTGCTCTAGGGCTTTCCCTCTTCTGCCTTTCAGAGGGAAGAGCTTGACTTCATTTTCAAGCCAGCAGGGGTTCTTACATAGCTGAGTGTCTATCACTATTCAATGCATGTGTAATGCCCTGCGGTACTGATATTCATGACAAAAATCAAGGTATTTACAGTCAATTACTTCTTATTCTCAAAGCATACATTGATTTTTTTTAAACTAGGCTTTTCTAAACTGTGTATGATAATATACATTATTATCATACCATTATTAGGCCTCTCTTTCCAGGTCTTTCAGTGAAATCAGTGTGTGTATGTATGCATTTCCTAAGGCTGCTGTTGCAAAGAACCACAAACTGGGTGGCCTAAAAACAACAGAAACTGATATCAAGATGTTGGCAGGGCCATGCTCCCTGTGAGGTTCTGGCAGATTCTTCCTTGCCTCTCCCTGGCTTCTGGTCCTGTCTGTCAATCCTTGGTGTTTGCTGGCTTATAGCTGGAATGCTCCAATCTCCGCCTCTGTCATCCGATCGTGTCTCCTTGTATGACTCTCTCTGTGTACACATTTCCATCTTTTTGTAAGGACACCAGCCAAATTGGATTAAGGGTCTAACATACTCCAGTATGACTTCATCTTAACTAATTACATCTGCTGCAAACTCATTTCCAAATGAGGTCCCATTTGGAGGCACTGGGGGTTAGGACTTTAGACACCTCCTTTGGGGACCAAATTCAACCAATAACGATGTATGTGTGTGTGGTGTGCACATATGTGGATATGTTTGTAAGTGTGCATGTAAGATAAACCAACACAGATGCAAAGACGTTTGTCTTCCCAGTGTCACTAGTAGTATTTCTGGCTCTACTACCATGACATTACCTTTATTCTTTCTCTTTGAAAGATGGGCAAAGTCAGGTCTGATAAAGCATTAGAATTTGTCATGGCTGTTCTTTATGCTACAAACCAATTATGTGACTACCCAGGCCTTTTAATCATGTTTGGTACATTCATAGAACATTATCTCACACTGGAGCTGGTAATACAACACTAATTCTAAAAGGTTATTCTGATTAATGTATTCTGCTTGGTTTAGCATTTTTTAATATTGTATATTTCAGCTCCCCTCTCCCCTTTGTGATCTAAATATATTTTCTTTCAGGTTATTTTGCTAAGTGATTCTGAGCTAATTTTGTTACTTTTTTGATGGCAAGAGTCTAGGCAGAGTGGCCTTTCTGAAAGACAAGCTTTACTGACTTTTCCAGGTTCATAAATATTAATAATGTGCAACTACTCCTCTGTGTGCTAAAACATTGTTGTGAAGATTGTACAAGGAAGGCATTTGATGATTTCATGGAGACATGGAGTAGCAAGAAAATGGTGCAATGACATTTGGGGGAAGCGTAGCATCTAAATGTTAATATTGTACACTGCTTACTGAGAATGAGAATTTCTCTTTTTTTGATGCTTGTATTGTCAGTTGCATGAGTGTGTTTTCTTTTTCAATTTGTACTTTACTTCTTATAGCTATTTTGTTCTCTATAAAACTGTTAGAAAAAAGCCAGCTAGTATGTTGAATAAAAGAGTTGGGATTGTATAGGGCAGCGCTTTTGCTCAGCTTTCCTTAACCTATTGATGAAAATTCCAGTTCAAAATAAAAAGACATAGGCACTACCTTCTGAGAGAGTCTGTGTGACCAGGCTATCATTCTTAAGAAATGCATTGAACCTTCTTAGTACATCTCATAAAATATTTAGTTAGTTATAAATGTTTAAGGCTGTTGCAGTTGCTACCATTTGCCTTGTGGGAAAAAAATTAGGTTGTTTTATGTTAAGTGTTTTGTTTTCTCTTCTCTCTATCCTTTCTTTATATATATAAATATATTAGACAGTGCAAACACTCTTACTATCATTGTTATGATAGTATTTAAATGAGCTGACCAAACCCAAACATGGGACTGAAAAGTGAAGTCATGTAATGTTTGAGATGCCTCTTTTAAAGTAAAGGCGTATTCTTTATTTTTAATTCTGATTTCATTTTTTAACTCTATATTGAAATGTTAATTAGATTTTATCTATAGAACATGGTATCCTGCTTTTACTTTCTAAAGGGATTCTTTAAGCCTTCAGTTGTCTTGCATTATGAGTAATTAGAGAGATACCTGTTGATCCTCAGGGCAGAGCTAAAAATAGAGTTCAGTGATGTTTTCTATAATTCTTACTATTTTTAAATGAGAAAAAATGATAGGCAAGAAAAAAAGGCCACAGTTAATCAAAATGCCCACGACTTCTTTCATTACTAACAAAAAATTGCCAAGCTTGAAAATTTGCAAATAACTCTCCCTTCTCCATGAGGGTAACTTGGAATTTGGGGTGTCTGAGTGTGTGCATGTGTGTGTTTGTGTGAAAAGAGAGAGAAGGGAGCCACAAAGCCTCTGATGTTAACAAATGCAAAAGGAAGAGTAGTAGATGAGGGCAGAGGTAGGGTGAGCAATTGATCTGATAAAGTCTTAAAAGTTAAGACAAGAACTCTGGATCTTACTCTGAGTGAGATGGGAAGTGTTTCAATTCAGCAATCCCATACTGGGTATATATCTAAAAGAAAACAAATCATTTCACCAAAAAGATACATGAATTTACATATTAATCACAGCACTATTCACAGTAGCAAAGACATGGAATCAGCCTAGGTGCCTGTCAACGGCAGATTGGATAAAGAAAATATACCCCATGGAATACTACACAGCCATAAAAAAGGATGAAATAATGTCCTTTACATCAACACAGATGTAGCTGGAGGCCATTATCCTAAGCAAATTAATGTAAGAACAGGAAACCAAATATCACGTGTTCTTACTTATAAGTGGGAGCTAACACTGGTTATTTATGGACACAAAGATGGTAACAGTAGACTCGGGACTCTTTTTTTTTTTTTGAGACAGAGTGTTGCTCTGTCACCCAGGCTGGAGTGTAATGGCATGATCTCAGCTCACTGCAACTTCTGTCTCCCCAGTTGAAGTGATTCTCCTGCCTCAGCCTCCTGAGTAACTGAGATTACAGGTGTGTGCTGCCTGGAAAATTTTTGTATTTTTAGTAGAAATGGGGTTTCACCATGCTGGCCAGGCTGGACTTGAACTCCTGACCTTGTGATCTGCTCGCCTCGGCCTCCCAAAGTGCTGAGATTAGAGGCGTGAGCCAGTGTCCAGCACTCTGGGGACTCTTAGAGGCCGGAGGGAACAGGGGAAGAGTTGATAAACTACCTGTGGCATACTGTGCTCAGCACCTTGGTGCCAGAATCATTTGTACCCCAAAGCTCAGCATCATGCAATATACCTAGATAACAAATCTGCATATGTACCCCCTGAATCTAAAATAAAAGTTAAAAATACATAAATAGATAAGTAAATCCATTAACTTTTAAAATGAGAAACAGCCAAAAACCTGAGAAGACAGGCCACAAAAAAGAAATATGGAATATATTTAACCTACAAGGGAACAATATCCAGAATATATAAGGAACATGTAAAAGTCAATCATAGTAAACAACATAAAAGCAAACTGAAAAATACTGCAACAGATATTATTCAGAAAATGTATCCTAATGGCCAATAAACATGAAAAGGCACTGAACATGAGTAATCATGAAAATGAAAAATCATACTAAGATGATTATTTCTCATCTAATTTGACAAAAATCTAGAAATTATGACAATAATAAGTTTTGGGTAGAATGAGAAGCAATACTGCTTTTGAGTATACAGTTGCTTTGGAAATAATTTGGCATTAGCTATAAAGTTGGAAGATATACTTGTTTATAGGTTAACAACACTAAACCTGTATATACTATCAACTCCTGTAAATGTTCACCAGGAAGCATGTATACCAATATTCCTAGAATTATTATAACGGCAAAAACTTGAAAAAACTACAACTATCCACTAAGAGTAGGATCCATAGATTAAGCAATAGACTGATAGATTGGCAAGTAGATAGGAGTGCTATACAGCTGTTTAAAATAACTGTACTGCAGTATTACTCGTCAATCTGAATGAATTTCAAAACCAAATGCTAAGAGGAATGTGCAAGTAGCAGAAAAGTCCATACAAATTATTCCATTTTTATAAGGTCAAAACAAGCAAAATTCAGCAACATAGTGTTTTGAAATGTGCTCGTATATGGTATAACTATGGAGAATTTTAGGAGAATGATTAAAACAGATTCAGAATAATGGGCACCTGTGGAGGGAAGCGGTGGCTATGACTAGAGAAGGTCTTCCTCTCTACAAATGTATTGTTCCATTTCTTAGTATAAGTGATAGTAGAAAACTATTTGAACATATGATGTTCTTCAAATTGTAAATACATTTTAATACATTATTTTGTAAACATATTTTGCATTAAAATAAAAAGAGGAAAATAGGAATGATACGGAACCAGCAACAACAGACAACTTTTTTAAGACTTTTTTTTTTTTTTAAACAAAAGCTATTGCCTTCTATGGAAAACATTTGACCTATTAACACTTGATTAGGTTTCCCTCCTTTTCCTTAAAAACTATAACTTTTCCCTATTACTCTTTTTTTTTTCCATTTATTTATTTTATTGCATTTTAGGTTTTGGGGTACATGTGAAGAACATGCAAAATTGTTGCATAGGAACACACGTGGCAGTGTGATTTGCTGCCTTCCTCCCCATCACCTGCATCTGGCATTTCTCCCCTTGCTATCTCTCCCCAGCTCCCCACCCCCCACCGTCCCTCCCCTATTTCCCCCCAACTGACCCCAGTGTGTAGTGTTCCCCTCCCTGTGTCCATGTGTTCTCATTGTTCAACACCCGCCTATGAGTGAGAACATGCGGTGTTTGATCTTCCTATTATTCTTGTATTAGTTCAGTTTATGCTAGCTGCAATGCTAGATAACCCTCCCCCATACCAGGTCTTAGTAGATTAATAATAGATGTTGATTTCTTGCTCAAGTAAGGGGAAAACTGAGATTGCCTATAAGTAGCAGCCCATTTTCGAGTGGTAATTCAGGTACCTTGTATCTTTGAATCTGGTGGTTCTGCTATTTTCAACATGTGGCTTCTAAGTTCTCTGTGAGAGGAGAAAGAATATGGGGGCTTGCACATGTGGGAGATTTTCGTAGGCAAGGCCTGCATTTTCCTCCATATGCCATTGACATAACTCAATGGCATAGGCCTCACTAACTGGTAATGAGGTGGCAAGTGTTGCCTAGCTGTGTGTACAAAAGAAAAAGAGATAGATGTTTTGAATAGCTAGCCATTTTATCCATGTAGTTACTGAATACCCATTTAAATCTTTCTTCTATACCTAGGACCCCTTTATTAAGGGTGATAGTCCAGTCCCATCACTGTTTTGAGCTCAAATAACATATCTCCAGGCGGCATGCAATCTTCTCCATCCATGGTGAATGTGCCTTCTTGCAGTCTTGCAATCTCTGAATTAAAAAGACAAGTGTCTCCCTTTCACATCTTCCCCTGTCCCCAAAATGTAGTGAGGAAAAGGGGCAGGGTGACTACAACAAAAATATCCATTTGGCAAAGTAGGAGACACATGACATTCACCAGTACACGGAAAGAGTGATATTTAGCAGGAGGGTGGAAGGGGTCTTTTCCTAGCTGTTCTCCTTGGCTCTAATCACTGTAGGCTAGTGCATAGCCCCATGCCTATTGTATGGCCGCACTGTGTCAGAGTTCAGTGAGTTCAGGTATGTAATGTTCCCTGCTCATGATAAGAACTATATAATAGTTCATTGCTGATAGTAGTATTATATTACAACAAACTCAAGTGCCAATTGTCTTCGAGTTTGGCTGAAGTTATATGTATAGTAAGTCTAGTTACCATGGTCATCATAAGCTATAAATGGTAATTTTTTCTCTTTATTGTTTAATATGCATGTGTGTGTGAGCATGTACATGCACACATCCAGGAAAAATTATTACTCGATACATACTTTTTCTTATAAAAAACAATTTATGGTAAATATGGGAGGAAATTTAAAGGGTCTGTGGCTTGAATATGTTGGAAAGTCTTGCTTTAAAACTCCAGCAGATCCTTCCTGTACCAAGGCACAAAAACTACGGTTTTTCATTTGCCCGGAATAATAAAATTCTTGACAAAAGCACTGAGAATTATTGTCTATATGACTTCCAACCTTCAAGCTTCTATAGGAACATTGTAGCTTTGTAAAACTTGGTGCCTTACCTTGGAAAATAGCTTTGTTTTGAAGCTGAGGAATAGTAAAGAAAAATGCTATGTCCATACCATTAAAATCTTATAGCCTCACAATGTGAACATGTAAATTAAATAGAAGAGTCAGACTACATCTTCAAATCTTTCAAAATTATTAAAAGGTTTTTTCTGAGATTCATTTGCATTTTGGTTATCTCTTATTGGTCAGCCCCAGGTCAGAGTTAGCAGACCTGTCTCTAAAGGAACACACCTGTGCAGGTGTTATCAAGGTTGCATGATGATATTCTGAGCCTCTGCTCTGAGCTCTATCCTAGATATGAAGAATGTGCAGCCAGCTGTTTTTCTACTTGTCCTGACCCTGTTCAGCTATAGTCCAATGTCTGCTGCGTAGGGACCAGTAATGATGGAACGTCTTTTCTTCATGATACACTGTGCCAGTATACATGAAAATGGGAACCTAAAAGTACTTTTATAACCACTTTGTGGAGCTTATTTTTCTCTCTAAAATGTCCTAGCTGCCTTATTGTCACCTCTTGGCTTCCTCTGGCTTCTGTATTTTCACGGGCACATTGGATCACAATGGCAGAGCCCTACCCTGCACCCAACCCAAATAGCAGGAAAGTTTACTTTCAGCTTGTTCCCTATGTGCTCAGTTTTCTGGGGATTTATCACTGTTTTCTATTGTCCCCAGAGGCCGGCTTATCACACAATTAATGAACTTGATGTCTCAGGGCTTCTCACATAGACCCTTCCAAGCCCATGAGTTTTGAATATTTGGTAAGGCAGTGTTTGCTCTGCATGGTATTGCATTAACTGAAACACACATAGGAATCTGTGTTCTTGCTTTGCACAGATGTATTATCTACACTGTGAAAACTGTAGTAATAACTTTTGGTATTTTCCTTGTAAAGCAGAAGAAGAAACAAAACAAAACACAGAATCGAGCTGCTTTTATTCACTGAGTAGTGTTTCAAATCAAGCTAGCTTTCTGTCTCTGTGACATCATGACTTAGCAAAAAGTCCTTAGAATTTTCTAACTTTCAACAACATGGGAACCTTATTCTATTTTCTGAAAAATAACGTTGAGGTTTCACAGTAGGAATGCAAAGGGAGAGACTATTGTATAACTAACTAAATTAATTTTTAATGAATTGAATAATGAATTGTAGAGTTACTGCTTGTCAGAATTTTTCATGAATTAGAAAATGAGGAAGAAAACTTCACAAGTAGAGTTACGAGAAAGAGGTAGACGAATGCACGATCTGGTTTTTATTTTATGACTGTTAGAATAAAGATGTTTGAAGCCTGAGCAGCTGGTGCAAGGGGAAGGCTTAAAGGAAAAATAGTAGATGGCCGTGCTTATCCCCGCAAACAGGGAACAGCCTGCACAAACACATTTGATTTCAGGATACCTGATGAGTTCAAAGTGCTTTAACTGCTGAGCAGGCGGAATGGCAGGATGCAGGCGGAATGCAGGATGTGGCCAGTGTAAAACTCAGTGGTTCCAATGTGGGTAATGTGATTTGCAAATATGATTTCAAAGTGATGTAAACTGTTAGATTGGACAAGTTTAGGTTTAGGCGACAGTAGGACATAGAAGAGACATCTCTATATTTTCTATGTTAAGCCGGAGGTAATAGGAGAACACACTATTGCCCCCCAAAAGTAAGACTGTTTTACTGATGGAAACATCATCATCCTGACCATGAGAAAAATTCAAGCTGGAATCCTGGACCCGTAGTTTACTGGGCAAGATTTTTTGAAGGGCATTAATCTTTCTTTATGTATACATTGAGACTCTGTGATGATTCCTACCTCTCATGCTTGCTTTGAGCCTGGATGAGCCCAGACATACTGAAGAGCCATGTTAAATACCTGTAGGTATTTAATAAATGGTATCTTTATTTTTTATCAGATAAATGGAAAGAATTCAAAAGAAGAAGAGTAGTAAAATATCATGAGAGCTGCACGTTAAATTGGAAAAATAAATTTTAATCAATTGATGTTATCAATCAAGCAATCAGGAGTTACCACAGATACCCAGAATGGGGACAGACCACAGAAGGATAATTTGTGCTGCCTCTCTTGATGATAACTACTTTGGTTGAAATTCTGTATCCCTTGAACTTTGACAAATCAGGATCAAGTGTGTTTGAATCCTTAAGACATTTTTTTTCCCTGAACTAACTCTTACTAGTTGGCACAACACTTAAATGTGTAGGAGGAAAAAAGGAAGAGGGAGAAAGCATTTTTTGGTTTGGAGAGAACAAAAATTGCCGTAGGATAATGTTTAAATACATGGCCACCAACAAGCCCAAGCTTTTGTGGAAAAACACTAAATTGGCTAAAGCTTCAGCATAACTGCTTTGCAGATTTAAGTGTTTACTTCAAGAATATGTGAGCAACCAAGTTTTCTTAATTAAATTTATTAAAAATGACTATATGGGATGGAATTGGCCAAGCAGACAAAACAGTTCAAAATTAGAGGACTTTTTTCATCACCTCTTACTTGTGCAGTGTCTGCTACATGCAAGACACTGTGCTTAGATGCTGAAAGTGATGCAAAGGAGTTAAAGATGTAGTCCTTACCATTGATTTATCGGAAGCAATAGCATATTGCAAATACTTTCTCTCGGTCTACAGGTAGGCCTGATGTAAGGAGCATTGGCTATGGAAAACAGCGTGGAGGTTCCTCAAAAAACTAAAAATAGAGCTACCATATGATCCAGCAATCTCACTTCTGGGTATAACTCAAAAGAAATTAGTATATCAAGGAGATATCTGCACTCTTATGTTTGTTGCATCACTGTTCACAGTAGCTAAAATTGGTGATCAAGCTAATGTCCATCAACAGCTGAATGGATAAAGAAAATGTGGTGCTTATACACAATTGACTGCTGTTTAGCCATAACACAGAAGGAGATCTTGTCTTTTGCAACAACATGAATGGAACTGGAGGTCATTATCTTAAGTGAAATAAACCAGGCACAGAAAGACAAATATCACATGTTCTCACTTATTTGTGGGATGTAAAAAGCAAAACAATTGAACTCTTGAACATAGAGAGTAGAAGGATAGTAACCAGAGGCTGGCGAAGGGTCGTGGGGGCTGGCGGCTGGTGAGGTGGGGATGGTTAATGGGTACAAAAAAGTAGTTAGAAAGAGTAAATAAGACCTGCTATTTGACAGCACGGCAGAGAGACTGTAGTCAATAATAACTTAATTGTACATTTAAAAATAAAGAGTGCAATTGGATTTTTTTGTAACTCAAAGGATAAATGCTTGAGAGGATGGATACCTCATTCTCCATGATGTGATTTTTTCACATCACATGCGTGTATCAAAACATCTCATGTACCCCATGAATATATATATCTACTACATACCTACAAAAAAAGTGTTGGGAGAGTGTTGTGAGATTTCAGACAAGGTACTGCCTGGGTTTGTATCACTGCTCTGCTCTCCCATACCACTCTTGTCATATAAGCAGGTGACACACAGTCTCATTTAGAGTGACAAATTTGGAAATGGAAATTCTTTTCCAGTTACTTAATTAGTTCAACCCAGAGTGTCTCCTCCTCATCAGCCAGAATTTCCTGAGGGTACCTGTTTTGTGTAATGTGGTAAGCACAGTCTCTTCTCTTATATTCTTCCAATTAATTATTTTTTCTAGGGTTTAGGCACTTCTGCCAGAGGGAGATGTCTACACGGTCACAAGAATATTTTTCTCCCTGCTTCCACTTTTTTTTTGATGACCTTGGCCATGTTAGTTGGCTTTATTAGGCTTCCACTTCACCATCTGTCAGCTGGATTAATACAGGCCTCACTGGAATACCTCACTGGTTTGTTTAAGATGAATCTAGGAATATGACTTGTTTCAAATTCACATGTCATCTTGAAATGAACTTGTCTGGGTCTTTAAGGTTGAAATATATTCCAGGCTTCTTGGCTGCTGATGTATATTTACTATTTTAACTTCAGTTATCTTTTGAGTCTGAAGACTGAATGACTTCTTACAGTGATCAACACAAAGATTATCCAGCAGTCTTCGGTTGAATTTATGTCTTGACTTCAATACCATCGAACAGCAATACTTTGCAAGGTCAACTTGTAACCATGTTTGTTGTTCTTTGCCAAACATTACATAAAATAAAACATAACCTTTCTTCTACCATATTGTAATACTATTGTGAAAAAATAAATGATTTCCTGCCATTCTAGTTTATTTTCTGTCAACATTCTCTCCATACTAAAAAGGTTGATTTCAGCTTATAGATAAAATGTTTTTCTCCAAACTCATTTATGATAATAACAACAAATATTTTTCTAGTGCTTAGTATATCCCAGGCAATATTATAAATATTCTAAACACCTTCTGCCATTAACTCATTGAATCCTCACAATAATCTTATGGTCACTATTAATTGTGCCCACTTCGTAGGTGAGGAGATTGAGGCCTAAAGAAGTTAAGTATTTTTCTTATGGTCACAAGTGATTGGGCCAATGTTTGAACCAATCACTTTTCTGAAATTTTGCCTTTAAGTATTTCATATTTTGCCTCACTGTTAGATTTTAGTTCTTTGTTATGAATTTGGAATGCATATAACCATACAAGCAAACACAACTTTTTACTTTTTAACTTGTAATATTATGGCTGACCTAGAGCAGTGACATTTTTAGCCCGAGACCTAGATACAGAAAACAGGAGATCATGTGTAAAGAAAATAGAATAAAGGTCCTTTTTTCTTATGCAGGGCCAGCTCAAGACAAAATTTTGTAATAGGTTGAAGTGTATCTTTGGCATCTTTTCACCTTTCTCTCCGTCTCTCAATTTTTGGCACTCCTTCTTTCACTTTCATCTATTTTTTGCTCCACTTTGATTAGCTGTGGCCTGTCTAATGCCTGAGAGTGGCCCATACTTCAGACAGTTGCACCCCAAGTACAGTGAGATGGGAAGCAATCTACTCTACCTCTGACCCTCGAATTTCTCCTTTCAGATTCCAGCCTGAGAAACTGTACTGAAATGCGATTGTTGCATAAAGATATTAATCACAGCAGCTCTCTTTTCAATAATAAAATATTGAAAACTACCTAAATATACAACATTGAAAGAATGGTTAAGTAAATTGTGCATTATACAATACAATGCAGCATTATGCAGCCATTAAAAACTGTGAAGACTTTTCAATGACAGGGAGTAATGCATAAGTTTAAATGCTAAGGAGAAAATTCAAGTTGGAAATAGTATAATGTCAACTCTAGAAAAATTCATATAGCCGGGCGCGGTGGCTCAAGCCTGTAATCCCAGCACTTTGGGAGGCCGAGGCGGGTGGATCACGAGGTCAATAGATCGAGACCATCCTGGTCAACATGGTGAAACCC